>NC_042957.1:80892235-80907235 GCF_901001165.1 Salmo trutta | reverse complement strand
TAGGTATTGAATAGGGTGTCATTCAGGACATCACACACAGAGGAATACATGGGACTTATCATGTGAAGGCCAGTCATCAACCTTCCCTCCATCCCTCCCTCCTTCCATTCATCCATCCATCCATCCATCCATCCATCCATCATCCCTTCTTTCCCTCCATCTCTCCTTCCTTCCTTCCTTCCTTCCTTCCTTCCTTCCTTCCTTCCTTCCTTCATTCCCTCAATCCCTTCTTCCATCCCTCCTTTGCTTTTCTCTTCAAAAAGTAGGTATCTGTTAGAAGTTGGACTGCCGGTGTCTCAGCAGTCTGCGTTCTGTTCTGAAGCAGCCGGTCCTTCAGCAGTCTGCGTTCTGTTCTGAAGCAGCCGGTCCTTCAGCAGTCTGCGTTCTGTTCTGTGTTCCTTCTCCCCTCTTCACCCTGCAGCCCTGTTACCACTAAGATACTTTGATATTTGGTCAACTCTCAAATGGCACACTATTCCCTATGTAGGGCACAACTTTATGACAGAGCTCTATGTGACTCAGGTCAACAGTAGTGTACTGTAAAAGGAACTAGTGTGCTATTTGAGACAGTTGTTGTTGATGTGTATGTGTGAATGTTTATATGTACTGCTGTACTGTAATGTAGTATGCGTAGGACCAATCATCAATACTTTGATCAATTCTTTAAAACATTCAATAAGAAAAACAGACTGTGGTTGTTTTGTGACTTGACTGTTGAGTTCCTTCTCCATCACTCGCTCAGCCTTAGCAACAACACATTAGCTCAGTGGCTCAGTTGGTAGAGCATGGTGTGTCCAACGCCAGGGTTGTGGGTTCAATTCCCACGGGGGGGGGCAGTACAAAAAAATAAAATAATGCATGAAATGAAAATGAAATGTATGATATGTATGTATTCACTACTGTAAGTCGCTCTGGATAAGAGCGTCTGCTAAAAATGACTAAAATGTAAATGTAAATAACCTTATACTAGGTGAGCTATAGATCCACTAGGTAGTTATAGGACTTACCACTGTTCCATTTTACAAGTATTTACTAAAAATACACGTTAGTTTCTTAAACTGAGCAGGTACACTAAAGAGTGGTAAGTACAGCTAGTTAGAGCAATAGTTACATTAACCCACCACTGTAGTTACTATACATGTAGTGTGGAAGAGACCAGGACAATAGTTACATTAACCCACCACTGTAGTTACTATACATGTAGTGTTGAAGAGGCCAGGACTTTATAAGTGTAGTGTGCGTTTTGTGTGCGTCCCAAAGTACACCCTAAAATACCCATTGGGCTCTGTTGAAACGTAGCGCACTACAAAGTGAATAGAGGGCTATTTGGGAAGCAACAGGTTATGTGTTGTCTTGTCTATTGTAAGGGGGGGGGGGGGGGGTTTAGCCTGAGAGGTGGGTTGTCAGTACAGATTGACCAGTCAGTGACCTGGAAGGTGTCAGGCTGAGTCAGCAGGGGATTAAAGAGGTTTGAACTGGCAACTCCACCTTTCCATAACAGGGACATAAAAAGTGTGTGTATGTCTGTCCCTGTCTCAGCTGGTTCCCAGGGTTCTCTCCTCCAGGAGGGAATTCCTTAGCTCAGTGGCAGAGAGCCATGTCAGATCTCCCTGTGTGTGCATGTCAGTGTCCGTGTCCCTCCCCTCCTCCGCTAAGCGTGGGCATTCCTCTCCAACCAAAACAACTGGAACGTTCACACACACACACACATACGCATGCACACACACACACTAAATGGCCATGTTGTGTGTGACCCGTAGCTGTTAGCCCATGGAGAGGTTAAGCTGATCCTGTTCCTCCCCACACACATACACACTCACACACACACACACACACACACACACACACACACACCACACACACACACACGACACACACACACACACACAACACACACACACACACACACAACACACACACACACACACACACACCACACACACACACACACACACAGAGAGAGAGAGAGATTCATCATTACACAACCATTGAGCTTTATTTGGTGTTTTATTGGATGCGAAATGACAACTTTGATATGGAAACATCACAAAGGTCTGGGAGGGGTGGAAGAGGTCTGGGAGGGGTGGAAGAGGTCTGGGAGGGGTGGAAGAGGTCTGGGAGGGGTGGAAGAGGTCTGGGAGGGGTGGAAGAGGTCTGGGAGGGGTGGAAGAGGTCTGGGAGTGGTGGAAGAGGTCTGGGAGGGGTGGAAGAGGTCTGGGAGGGTGGAGAGGTCTGGGAGGGGTGGAAGAGGTCTGGGAGTGGTGGAAGAGGTCTGGGAGGGGTGGAAGAGGTCTGGGAGGGGTGGAAGAGGTCTGGGAGTGGTGGAAGAGGTCTGGGAGGGGTGGAAGAGGTCTGGGAGGGTGGAAGAGGTCTGGGAGTGGTGGAAGAGGTCTGGGAGGGGTGGAAGAGGTCTGGGAGGGGTGGAAGAGGTCTGGGAGGGGTGGAAGAGGTCTGGGAGTGGTGGAAGAGGTCTGGGAGGGGTGGAAGAGGTCTGGGAGTGGTGGAAGAGGTCTGGGAGTGGTGGAAGAGGTCTGGGAGGGGTGGAAGAGGTCTGGGAGTGGTGGAAGAGGTCTGGGAGGGGTGGAAGAGGTCTGGAGTGGTGGAAGAGGTCTGGGAGGGTGGAAGAGGTCTGGGAGTGGTGGAAGAGGTCTGGGAGGGGTGGAAGAGGTCTGGGAGGGTGGAAGAGGTCTGGGAGGGTGAAGAGGTCTGGAGAGTGGGGAAGAGGTCTGGGAGGGGTGGAAGAGGTCTGGGAGGGGTGGAAGAGGTCTGGGAGGGGTGGAAGAGGTCTGGGAGTGGTGGAAGAGGTCTGGGAGTGGTGGAAGAGGTCTGGGAGTGGTGGAAGAGGTCTGGGAGGGGTGGAAGAGGTCTGGGAGGGGTGGAAGAGGTAAGGTCTGGGAGGGGTGGAAGAGGTCTGGGAGGGGTGGAAGAGGTCTGGGAGGGGTGGAAGAGGTCTGGGAGTGGTGGAAGAGGTCTGGGAGGGGTGGAAGGTCTGGGAGGGTGGAAGAGGTCTGGGACTGGTGGAAGAGGTCTGGGAGGGGTGGAAGAGGTCTGGGAGGGGTGGAAGAGGTCTGGGAGGGGTGGAAGAGGTAAGGTCTGGGAGTGGTGGAAGAGGTCTGGGAGTGGTGGAAGAGGTCTGGGAGGGGTGGAAGAGGTCTGGGAGTGGTGGAAGAGGTCTGGGAGTGGTGGAAGAGGTCTGGGAGGGGTGGAAGAGGTCTGGGAGGGGTGGAAGAGGTAAGGTCTGGGATGGATGTGTGGAAGAGGTCTGAGTGGTAGAGGTCTGGGGGGTGGAGAGGTCTGGAGTGGTGGAAGAGGTCTGGGAGTGGTGGAAGAGGTCTGGGAGGTGGAAGAGGTCTGGGAGGGGTGGAATCTGGGTGGTGGAAGAGTCTGGGAGGGTGGAAGAGGTCTGGGAGGGTGGAAGAGGTCTGGGAGGGGTGGAAGAGGTCTGGAGGGGTGGGAGGGTGGAAGATCTGGAGTGGTGAAGAGGTCTGGGAGTGGTGGAAGAGGTCTGGGAGTGGTGGAAGAGGTCTGGGAGGGGTGGAAGAGGTCTGGGAGGGGTGGAAGGGTCTGGGAGGGGGTTGAAGAGGTCTGGGAGTGGTGGAAGAGGTCTGGGGAGGGGTGGAAGAGGTCTGGGAGTGGTGGAAGAGGTCTGGGAGGGGTAGGAAGAGGTCTGGGAGGGGTGGAAGAGGTCTGGGAGGGTGGAAGAGGTCTGGGAGGGGTGGAAGAGGTCTGGGAGTGGTGGAAGAGGTCTGGGAGGGGTGGAAGAGGTCTGGGAGTGGTGGAAGAGGTCTGGGAGGGGTGGAAGAGGTCTGGGAGTGGTGGAAGAGGTCTGGGAGTGGTGGAAGAGGTCTGGGAGGGTGAAGAGTCTGGGAGGGTGGAAGAGGTCTGGGAGGGGTGGAAGAGGTCTGGGAGTGGTGGAAGAGGTCTGGGAGGGGTGGAAGAGGTCTGGGAGGGGTGGAAGAGGTCTGGGAGTGGTGGAAGAGGTCTGGGAGGGGTAGGAAGAGGTCTGGGAGGGGTGGAAGAGGTCTGGGAGGGGTGGAAGAGGTCTGGGAGGTCTGGGAGGGGTGAAGAGGTCTGGGATGGTGGAAGAGGTCTGGGAGGGGTGGAAGAGGTCTGGGAGTGGTGGAAGAGGTCTGGGAGGGTGGAAGAGTCTGGGAGTGGTGGAAGGGTCTGGGAGGGTGGAAGAGGTCTGGGAGGGTAGAAGAGGTCTGGGAGTGGTGGAAGAGGTCTGGGAGGGGTGGAAGAGGTCTGGGAGTGGTGGAAGAGGTCTGGGAGGGGTGGAAGAGGTCTGGGGGGAAGAGGTCTGGGAGTGGTGGAAGAGGTCTGGGAGGGGTGGAGGAGGTCTGGGAGGGGTGGAAGAGGTCTGGGAGGGGTGGAAGAGGTCTGGGAGGGGTGGAAGAGGTCTGGGAGTGGTGGAAGAGGTCTGGGAGTGGTGGAAGAGGTCTGGGAGGGGTGGAAGAGGTCTGGGAGGGGTGGAAGAGGTCTGGGAGGGGTGGAAGAGGTCTGGGAGGGGTGGAAGAGGTCTGGGAGGGGTGGAAGAGGTCTGGGAGGGGTGGAAGAGGTCTGGGAGGGGTGGAAGAGGTAAGTAACCGTGTGTATGTCTATGTATATCTTACTATTAACAAACATCCAGTCTTTAAACATCCACTGTGCCAGGACATCCACTACAAGACAGAGCTGTACAGCTACGAGAGATTCATGAGTCAAACAGTTAACACAGGAAATATTGCTTTGGGTCAGACACAGCGACATTGTAACTATAATGACCAGGGGGCTGTATTTATATCACGTCTCTCAGAGTAGGAACGCTGTTCTGGTATCAGGTCCCCTGTCCTGTCCAAATCATCTTATTCATTCATATTTAAAAGACCAAACTTATCTCAGATCAGCACGCACTTCTACTCTGAGATGTTTGATACGTCGATACGGCCCCAGATGTTCATCTTCAACAACAAAAAGGACCAATTGCTCTTGACAGCGATTGTACCAACAGAATACGTGTTTATACTCAATGAAACAGATGAGTCAAACAAACATATAGACACACGTAGTACCAAAACAGACAGCAAATATCATCTGTTCCAGATGGAGGAACACTGACATACACACAGACTGGCAGACCACAATGCATCAAGTGTGTCCCAAAGGACACCCTATTCCCTATATAGTGCACTACTTTTGACCAGAGACCTAAGGGCCCTATTCCCTATATAGTGCACTACTTGTGACCAGGGCCCTATAGGGTACACTTTCTCGGGAATAGGGTGCTATTTAGGACATAATAAACCCCAGTAAGCTAGACAGGAAGGAGTTAAAACCACGCCATTACACTGTGTGGGCTCTTTAAAGGGGAAAACGCTGGTCACTCAGGAAAGGCCTTCAAACAGGTGCATCGTGGGAGATGTTAGACTAAAAGCAGGAAGGGAGTGTAGTTTAGCTGGACTCCTAGATGTTCCAGGTAGAACTTGCACTTAGGCACAGTTCTAGGATCAGTTTCCCCTCCCCAATCCTAACCTTTACCGTTAGGAGAGCAAACACATGCTGACCTTAACTCAGTGTCTAATAACAACGTCAAGTCAAGTCTACTCTGTCAAATCTTTCTTTTTCACAGAGTTTACTATTCCGTTAGTGAGCACCTCCAAGCAGCATGTACCAGCTGAGCTCACGTAGGACCCAACTCCAACCCCGCCCTGCTGTAGTTAATGTCCAGAGTCCCTTAGTGCTGGGACCAGCGGGCCAGAGTTCATCCAGACCACATCTCTCTAAAGACACAGACATGCAGCTACTCCTGCTGTAGTTAATGTCCATAGTCCCTTAGTGCTGGGACCAGCGAGCCAGAGTTCATCCAGACCACATCTCTCTAAAGACACAGACATGCAGCTACTCCTGCTGTAGTTAATGTCCAGAGTCCCTTAGTGCTGGGACCAGCGGGCCAGAGTTCATCCAGGGGGTCCCTCTGTAGTGCAGTACTGTTGACAGGGGGTCCCTCTGTAGTGCAGTACTGTTGACAGGGGTCCCTCTGTAGTGCAGTACTGTTGACAGGGGGTCCCTCTGTAGTGCAGTACTGTTGACAGAGGGTCCCTCTATAGTGCAGTACTGTTGACAGGGGGTCCCTCTGTAGTGCAGTACTGTTGACAGGGGGTCCCTCTGTAGTGCAGTACTGTTGACAGAGGGTCCCTCTGTAGTGCAGTACTGTTGACAGGGGGTCCCTCTGTAGTGCAGTACTGTTGACAGGGGGTCCCTCTGTAGTGCAGTACTGTTGACAGGGGGTCCCTCTGTAGTGCAGTACTGTTGACAGGGGGTCCCTCTGTAGTGCAGTACTGTTGACAGGGGGTCCCTCTGTAGTGCAGTACTGTTGACAGAGGGTCCCTCTGTAGTGCAGTACTGTTGACAGGGGGGTCCCTCTGTAGTGCAGTACTGTTGACAGGGGGTCCCTCTGTAGTGCAGTACTGTTGACAGGGGGTCCCTCTGTAGTGCAGTACTGTTGACAGAGGGTCCCTCTGTAGTGCAGTACTGTTGACAGGGGGTCCCTCTGTAGTGCAGTACTGTTGACAGGGGGTCCCTCTGTAGTGCAGTACTGTTGACAGGGGTCCCTCTGTAGTGCAGTACTGTTGACAGGGGTCCCTCTGTAGTGCAGTACTGTTGACAGAGGGGTCCCTCTGTAGTGCAGTACTGTTGACAGGGGGTCCCTCTGTAGTGCAGTACTGTTGACAGGGGGTCCCTCTGTAGTGCAGTACTGTTGACAGGGGGTCCCTCTGTAGTGCAGTACTGTTGACAGGGGGTCCCTCTGTAGTGCAGTACTGTTGACAGGGGGTCCCTCTGTAGTGCAGTACTGTTGACAGGGGGTCCCTCTGTAGTGCAGTACTGTTGACAGGGGGTCCCTCTGTAGTGCAGTACTGTTGACAGGGGGTCCCTCTGTAGTGCAGTACTGTTGACAGGGGGTCCCTCTGTAGTGCAGTACTGTTGACAGGGGGTCCCTCTGTAGTGCAGTACTGTTGACAGGGGGTCCCTCTGTAGTGCAGTACTGTTGACAGAGGGTCCCTCTGTAGTGCAGTACTGTTGACAGGGGGTCCCTCTGTAGTGCAGTACTGTTGACAGAGGGTCCCTCTGTAGTGCAGTACTGTTGACAGGGGGTCCCTCTGTAGTGCAGTACTGTTGACAGGGGGTCCCTCTGTAGTGCAGTACTGTTGACAGGGGTCCCTCTGTAGTGCAGTACTGTTGACAGGGGGTCCCTCTGTAGTGCAGTACTGTTGACAGGGGGTCCCTCTGTAGTGCAGTACGTTGACAGAGGGTCCCTCTGTAGTGCAGTACTGTTGACAGGGGGTCCCTCTGTAGTGCAGTACTGTTGACAGAGGGTCCCTCTGTAGTGCAGTACTGTTGACAGAGGGTCCCTCTGTAGTGCAGTACTGTTGACAGGGGGTCCCTCTGTAGTGCAGTACTGTTGACAGGGGGTCCCTCTGTAGTGCAGTACTGTTGACAGGGGGTCCCTCTGTAGTGCAGTACTGTTGACAGGGGGTCCCTCTGTAGTGCAGTACTGTTGACAGGGGGTCCCTCTGTAGTGCAGTACTGTTGACAGGGGGTCCCTCTGTAGTGCAGTACTGTTGACAGGGGGTCCCTCTGTAGTGCAGTACTGTTGACAGGGGGTCCCTCTGTAGTGCAGTACTGTTGACAGGGGGTCCCTCTGTAGTGCAGTACTGTTGACAGAGGGTCCCTCTGTAGTGCAGTACTGTTGACAGAGGGTCCCTCTGTAGTGCAGTACTGTTGACAGGGGGTCCCTCTGTAGTGCAGTACTGTTGACAGAGGGTCCCTCTGTAGTGCAGTACTGTTGACAGAGGGTCCCTCTGTAGTGCAGTACTGTTGACAGGGGGTCCCTCTGTAGTGCAGTACTGTGGCAGGGGGTCCCTCTGTAGTGCAGTACTGTTGACAGGGGGTCCCTCTGTAGTGCAGTACTGTTGACAGGGGGGTCCCTCTGTAGTGCAGTACTGTTGACAGGGGTCCCTCTGTAGTGCAGTACTGTTGACAGGGGGTCCCTCTGTAGTGCAGTACTGTTGACAGGGGGTCCCTCTGTAGTGCAGTACTGTTGACAGGGGGTCCCTCTGTAGTGCAGTACTGTTGACAGAGGGACCCTCTGTAGTGCAGTACTGTTTGACAGGGGGTCCCTCTGTAGTGCAGTACTGTTGACAGAGGGTCCCTCTGTAGTGCAGTACTGTTGACAGAGGGTCCCTCTGTAGTGCAGTACTGTTGACAGGGGGTCCCTCTGTAGTGCAGTACTGTTGACAGGGGGTCCCTCTGTAGTGCAGTACTGTTGACAGGGGGTCCCTCTGTAGTGCAGTACTGTTGACAGGGGGTCCCTCTGTAGTGCAGTACTGTTGACAGGGGGGTCCCTCTGTAGTGCAGTACTGTTGACAGGGGGGTCCCTCTGTAGTGCAGTACTGTTGACAGGGGGTCCCTCTGTAGTGCAGTACTGTTGACAGGGGGTCCCTCTGTAGTGCAGTACTGTTGACAGGGGTCCCTCTGTAGTGCAGTACTGTTGACAGAGGGGTCCCTCTGTAGTGCAGTACTGTTGACAGAGGGGTCCCTCTGTAGTGCAGTACTGTTGACAGAGGGTCCCTCTGTAGTGCAGTACTGTTGACAGGGGGTCCCTCTGTAGTGCAGTACTGTTGACAGGGGGTCCCTCTGTAGTGCAGTACTGTTGACAGGGGGTCCCTCTGTAGTGCAGTACTGTTGACAGGGGTCCCTCTGTAGTGCAGTACTGTTGACAGGGGTCCCTCTGTAGTGCAGTACTGTTGACAGGGGGTCCCTCTGTAGTGCAGTACTGTTGACAGGGGTCCCTCTGTAGTGCAGTACTGTTGACAGGGGTCCCTCTGTAGTGCAGTACTGTTGACAGAGGGTCCCTCTGTAGTGCAGTACTGTTGACAAGGGGTCCCTCTGTAGTGCAGTACTGTTGACAGGGGGTCCCTCTGTAGTGCAGTACTGTTGACAGGGGGTCCCTCTGTAGTGCAGTACTGTTGACAGGGGGTCCCTCTGTAGTGCAGTACTGTTGACAGAGGGTCCCTCTGTAGTGCAGTACTGTTGACAGGGGGTCCCTCTGTAGTGCAGTACTGTTGACAGGGGGTCCCTCTGTAGTGCAGTACTGTTGACAGGGGTCCCTCTGTAGTGCAGTACTGTTGACAGGGGGTCCCTCTGTAGTGCAGTACTGTTGACAGGGGGTCCCTCTGTAGTGCAGTACTGTTGACAGGGGGTCCCTCTGTAGTGCAGTACTGTTGACAGGGGGTCCCTCTGTAGTTACATTTGGACTAAAACCCTACGTGCCATGATTGTGCACTACATAGGCAGCAGGGTTCCCTTTGGGATGCAACCTGTGTTTATAGTGACCGAGCTGAAGGAGGAGGAGAAAGAAAGCTCAGTAAAATCCCTACTTGTTTGGTCCTAGATTAAAGCTCTGAAACTTTGAGAAAAAAAACATGTTTAAAAACCCATTCTAAAGGTTTGACAACACACAATCTGTTCTTCTCGTTAGGCTCTTCTCTTTTATTTTGTACAATACCTAACTACATCATCTAACTACATTATCGGACTACATCATCGAACTACGTTATCTAACTACGTTATCCACCTACGTTTACGTCGATTTGTTCATTTTTCCTTAACAGCAGAAAAGGCAATAAATATATACACACAGAAATACAATTCTGAGATAAATATATATCTAATATCTATATATATATATATATAAATCAATTTTACAGAAAATAAATAATTATCTTCACTCACTAGCACAGTATATTTAGTATTTATACTTTTTTCATCACTTGTAATACAATCTTCACTGTAAAGTTGGCTAAACTAGGCTTGATACAGTATTGTACAGAATCATAATGTGTCCCAAATGGAACCCTGTTCCCTATATGGTGCACTAACTATTGACCTATGGAGGTAAACCTATGGTCTCTGATCAAAGCACTGCACAACATTGGGAATAGGGTGCCATTTGGGACAACCACAGCAGAAACAGTGGCGGTATTTCCACCATAGACCTGGATAGACAGCTCTAGCTCCACAAAGCCTGTTGTAGCATGGGCAGAGCCCAGGACTTCCACCATTCTGAAGTAGTCAACTGGCTGGGACTTGCTATGGGTTAGGAAAGGATTACAGAATTCCATCCAGGTCAGCAGGACTGATCAGACAATTTATTATACTCCTGAGCAAACATTACATAACTGCAGGTGCCAGTAAATCACCAACCTTGTCTTTATACCTGTTCAGACAACACCCTCCAGGGGGCAGTATGCACCCTTTCAGTTTGTTCACTGACTCATAGAAATAGTAGTAGTAGAAACTACTCTAAAATGGAGAAAGCCCTCAATGGCGCTGCCCATGCTGTCACAGTAGCCAATATGTAACAGATGTGAAGATGAGCCCTCTATCCAACTCTATGATTTCCACAGACGGTAAAGTTTGGATCCACCTCCAACTATTTCAAACCACTGATTATCAGCAACCGTTAGTTAGTCAACCACTTCAGAGAACATCAGCTATTTTATCAGTTCATGGCTGCATCCCAAATCAAAATAGCACCCTGTTACCTAAATAGTGCACTACTTTTGACCAGGGCCCAGTAGTGTACTGTGTACGGAATAGGGTGTCATTTGGGACGCACACCAATGTGTTGTCAGTTGAACACTGTAAAGAGTAGAGGCATGGTCTCAACCTAGTGACTCAGTCCACTGTACCTGTGTTAGCACCAGTCTGTCAGCACTGAGGCACTACGACCATGCTAGCACCACAGGCACCTGGTAACCCAATACAGCTGGGTTAGGGCACCTGGTAACCCAATACAGCTGGGTTAGGGCACCTGGTAACCCAAAACAGCTGGGTTAGGGCACCTGGTAATCCAATACAGCTGGGTTAGGGCACCTGGTAATACAATACAGCTGAGTTAGAACACCTGGTAACCCAATACAGCTGGGTTAGGGCACCTGGTAACCCAATACAGCTGGGTTAGGGCACCTGGTAACCCAATACAGCTGAGTTAGAACACCTGGTAACCCAAAACAGCTGGGTTAGAACACCTGGTAACCCAATACAGCTGAGTTAGAACACCTGGTAACCCAAAACAGCTGGGTTAGAACACCTGGTAACCCAAAACAGCTGGGTTAGGGCACCTGGTAACCCAATACAGCTGGGTTAGGGCACCTGGTAACCCAAAACAGCTGGGTTAGGGCACCTGGTAATCCAATACAGCTGGGTTAGGGCACCTGGTAATACAATACAGCTGAGTTAGAACACCTGGTAATCCAATACAGCTGGGTTAGGGCACCTGGTAATACAATACAGCTGAGTTAGAACACCTGGTAACCCAATACAGCTGGGTTAGGGCACCTGGTAACCCAATACAGCTGGGTTAGGGCACCTGGTAATCCAATACAGCTGGGTTAGAACACCTGGTAACCCAATACAGCTGGGTTAGAACACCTGGTAACCCAATACAGCTGGGTTAGGGCACCTGGTAACCCAATACAGCTGGGTTAGGGCACCTGGTAACCCAAAACAGCTGGGTTAGAACACCTGGTAACCCAAAACAGCTGGGTTAGAACACCTGGTAACCCAATACAGCTGGGTTAGGGCACCTGGTAACCCAAAACAGCTGGGTTAGAACACCTGGTAACCCAAAACAGCTGGGTTAGGGCACCTGGTAACCCAATACAGCTGGGTTAGGGCACCTGGTAACCCAAAACAGCTGGGTTAGAACACCTGGTAACCCAAAACAGCTGGGTTAGAACACCTGGTAACCCAATACAGCTGAGTTAGAACACCTGGTAACCCAAAACAGCTGGGTTAGAACACCTGGTAACCCAAAACAGCTGGGTTAGAACACCTGGTAACCCAATACAGCTGGGTTAGAACACCTGGTAACCCAATACAGCTGGGTTAGGGCACCTGGTAACCCAAAACAGCTGGGTTAGAACACCTGGTAACCCAAAACAGCTGGGTTAGAACACCTGGTAACCCAAAACAGCTGGGTTAGGGCACCTGGTAACCCAAAACAGCTGGGTTAGGGCACCTGGTAACCCAAAACAGCTGGGTTAGGGCACCTGGTAACCCAAAACAGCTGGGTTAGAACACCTGGTAACCCAAAACAGCTGGGTTAGAACACCTGGTAACCCAATACAGCTGGGTTTGAACACCTGGTAACGCAATACAGCTGGGTTAGGGCACCTGGTAACCCAAAACAGCTGGGTTAGAACACCTGGTAACCCAAAACAGCTGGGTTAGAACACCTGGTAACCCAATACAGCTGGGTTAGAACACCTGGTAACCCAATACAGCTGGGTTAGGGCACCTGGTAATCCAATACAGCTGGGTTAGAACACCTGGTAACCCAATACAGCTGGGTTAGGGCACCTGGTAATCCAATACAGCTGGGTTAGAACACCTGGTAACCCAATACAGCTGGGTTAGAACACCTGGTAACCCAATACAGCTGGGTTAGGGCACCTGGTAACCCAAAACAGCTGGGTTAGAACACCTGGTAACCCAAAACAGCTGGGTTAGAACACCTGGTAACCCAATACAGCTGGGTTAGAACACCTGGTAACCCAATACAGCTGGGTTAGGGCACCTGGTAATCCAATACAGCTGGGTTAGAACACCTGGTAACCCAATACAGCTGGGTTAGGGCACCTGGTAATCCAATACAGCTGGGTTAGAACACCTGGTAACCCAATACAGCTGGGTTAGGGCACCTGGTAATCCAATACAGCTGGGTTAGGGCACCTGGTAACATAAAACAGCTGGGTTAGGGCACCTGGTAACCTAAAACAGCTGGGTTAGGGCAACTGGTAACATAAAACAGCTGGGTTAGGGCACTTGGTAACCTAAAACAGCTGGGTTAGGACACCTTGTAACATTAAACAGCTGGGTTAGGGCACCTGGTAACCTAAAACAGCTGGGTTGGGACACCTTGTAACATTAAACAGCTGGGTTAGGGCACCTGGTAACCTAAAACAGCTGGGTTAGGACACCTTGTAACATTAAACAGCTGGGTTAGGGCACCTGGTAACCTAAAACAGCTGGGTTAGGACACCTTGTAACATTAAACAGCTGGGTTAGGGCTTTTTTACAGGCCCATGATTGACCATGCCAAGTAGTGGGTACCTGGTAACCCAGTATTCCAGTAAGTCAGTCAGTCAGTCAGTGAAGGGAGCACCTGGTAACCCAGCCAGCGTAGTAGGGCACCTGGTAACCCAGTCAGTTTATAAGGGCACCTGGTAACCCAGTCAGTCTATAAGGGCACCTGGTAACCCAGTCAGTCTATAAGGGCACCTGGTAACCCAGTCAGTCTATAAGGGCACCTGGTAACCCAGTCAGTCTATAAGGGCACCTGGTAACCCAGTCAGTCTATAAGGGCACCTGGTAACCCAGTCAGTCTATAAGGGCACCTGGTAACCCAGTCAGTCTATAAGGGCACCTGGTAACCCAGTCAGTCTATAAGGGCACCTATAGCAGCAGAAGGTCAGGAATGATGGCGATGATACGGGGATGGATCTCCTCTCCTGTCTGATCCTATCAATGGGAAAAAGGTGAAGCCCAGAGGGCAACTAGCCAGGGATAGTCTGTCTATTCCCTATGTAGAGCATTACATTGGAGGAGGGGCCCATAGGGAGGAGGGGCCCATAGGGAGGAGGGGCCCATAGGGAGGTGGGGCCCATAGGGAGGAGGGGCCCATAGGGAGGTGGGGCCCATAGGGAGGAGGGGCACATAGGGAGGTCGGGCCCATAGGGAGGTGGGGCCCATAGGGAGGTGGGGCCCATAGGGAGGTGGGGCCCATAGGGAGGTGGGGCCCATAGGGAGGAGGGGCCCATAGGGAGGTGGGGCCCATAGGGAGGTGGGGCCCATAGGGAGGAGGGGCCCATAGGGAGGTGGGGCCCATAGGGAGGAGGGGCCCATAGGGAGGTGGGGCCCATAGGGAGGAGGGGCACATAGGGAGGAGGGGCCCATAGGGAGGTGGGGCCCATAGGGAGGTGGGGCCCATAGTCTAAAGTAGTGCACTATATAGGGAATAGGGTGCCATTTGGGACACAGTCTCTGTCTCTGGTCACACTGCTCGGAGGCTCGGAGGTCAGTCAGGAAGGTGAGGGGGAAGAGAGGCAGCAATTTTGGAGAGCTGAGGATGGTTCATCTTGTTGGCAGGGCCTGATTAATGCAGGGGCTGAATCCCCGGGGCCCTTGAGGCCGAGAAAAATGGAAATGTATATATATATATTTAATTTTTTACTGGAACCGCCAACCATAGGCCTGCGGCCCGGGGCAGAGACAAATATATATTTTTACAGTAAAATGACGTCTTTACTATTAAAATGTTGAGCAATGTCTAAGCCCCGGCCTATGATTTCTTAATCCAGTCCTGCTGGTGGCCTTGACCCTAACCTCTGTCTCCCCTTCCTTCTCTCCCTCTCTCTTCTCTCTCTGTGTCCCTCTCTCTTCTTTCTCTCTCTCTCTTTCTCTTTCTCTCTCTCTCTCATCCTCTAACCCCCTTTTCTCACCTCCCACCTCCCTGACATCAAACCCCCGACCTCTAACCTCTAACTCCTGACCCCCTTTCATCTTCTTCTTTCCTACTGTGTACATCAACACTTTGAGCTTATACCTCTCCTCCTGACCTCTGACCCCTAACCTCTAACTCCTGATCCCTCTCCAGCTCTATCATGTGACCTCCAGCGAGGCGGGGGAGACGCGGTCACACTCTGCCCGTGACCGCAGGCTGTGCCACTGCTCCACCGGAGTTCTCTGACTGGCCAACAGGTGGCGCCAGTGGGAGGTCTCAGGGGGACCCGTGGAGAACTGGCCAATCACGATCCTCCCCACAAAATCATTACTGCTCTTCATGTTGTGGCCGTACACTTGAGAGATGGAGGAGGGGAGGGGGAGAGGAGAGAGGAGGAGAGAGGAGAGGAGAGAGGGGAGGAGAGAGGGGAGGAGAGGGAGGAGAGGAGAGAGAGA
>NC_042957.1:80608711-80678546 GCF_901001165.1 Salmo trutta | reverse complement strand
GAAACACACTAGAGGAGAAGAACACACAGAGAGAAACACAGAGAGAGAGAGAGAGAGAGAGAGACCGAAGGAAGGAAGAAAGGAAACAGTCAGCACTAAAACTTCCTGTAGAAACAGAAACTCCTGCTGTTTCCAGAGGGGTATACTACAACCCAGGATCAATGAGTTCGCAGCCTAACTTCCATAAACAACCAGAAATTACTATTGATTTTCCCGGTTCATTATGAAAGCTAAACTTAAATGTGTTTTTGGTTGTTAATTAGACCATGCCAAAAGTTATTTTAAAATAGTTAGGCACGTTTTAATAGATTGTATATTGTAACAGCTCACCCAGTGATCCACCAGAAGCTGATTCTGGACAGAAAGGAAGCTCCGATCTCAGGACAGGGATTCTGCAACCGGCAGGAGATGGAACGCACAGTTAGAAACACGCACGCACGCACACACTTTCTAACTTTCTCTCAATACTCAACATATAACATCAACATCTGTATGTTTTACCCAACCAGTTATACTGATGTCATATTGATTACTAGACCAACCAGTTATACTGATGTCATATTAATTACTAGACCAACCAGTTATACTGATGTCATATTGATAAGTAGACCAACCAGTTATACTGATGTCATATTGATTACTAGACCAACCAGTTATACTGATGTCATATTGATTACTAGACCAACCAGTTATACTGATGTCATATTGATTACTAGACCAACCAGTTATACTGATGTCATATTGATTACTAGACCAACCAGTTATACTGATGTCATATTGATTACTAGACCAACCAGTTATACTGATGTCATATTGATTACTAGACCAACCAGTTATACTGATGTCATATTGATTACTAGACCAACCAGTTATACTGATGTCATATTGATTACTAGACCAACCAGTTATACTGATGTCATATTGATTACTAGATCAACCAGTTATACTGATGTCATATTGATTACTAGTCCAACCAGTTATACTGATGTCATATTGATTACTAGACCAACCAGTTATACTGATGTCATATTGATTACTAGACCAACCAGTTATACTGATGTCATATTGATTACTAGACCAACCAGTTATACTGATGTCATATTGATTACTAGACCAACCAGTTATACTGATGTCATATTGATTACTAGACCAACCAGTTATACTGATGTCATATTGATTACTAGACCAACCAGTTATACTGATGTCATATTGATTACTAGACCAACCAGTTATACTGATGTCATATTGATTACTAGACCAACCAGTTATACTGATGTCATATTGATTACTAGACCAACCAGTTATACTGATGTCATATTGATTACTAGACCCACCAGTTATACTGATGTCATATTGATTACTAGACCAACCAGTTATACTGATGTCATATTGATTACTAGACCAACCAGTTATACTGATGTCATATTGATTACTAGACCAACCAGTTATACTGATGTCATATTGATTACTAGACCAACCAGTTATACTGATGTCATATTGATTACAGTGCGACCACAGCATAGAGATGGCTAGCTAGACGGTGAAGTCCTCTATGGGCTGTTCTATCACAGAAGCGATCAATAGCAAAGATCAGAGGTGAGCACTCTATCCATTTTTATGGACAGCTGTCATGACATTTCTCCAAACAGCCTTTTTCCACTCGCTCAAGAATCATTGAGGAAACCGCGAGTATTACTAGAAAAAGTAACAAACAATATTCCAATATTTGAATACAGTAACTCGTAATATGATTTAGTTACTCATAAAAGTAATAAGACGTTACCCTCAACACTGTGTCTGACACACACACACACACACTATCCATGTTGTTATTGATCTCTGAACTGTCTGACTGTTAGTTCCACTGTGGGAGTGGAACAATCACACAAGAGAACCAATCCTGGGAACTGGTAAACCTGTTGCTAGAACAATAACACAAGAGAACCAATCCTGGGAACTGGTAAACCTGTTTCTAGAACAATAACACAAGAGAACCAATCCTGGGAACTGGTAAACCTGTTTCTAGAACAATAACACAAGAGAACCAATCCTGGGGACTGGTAAACCTGCTGCTAGAACAATAACACAAGAGAACCAATCCTGGGAACTGGTAATCCTGTTTCTAGAACAATCGCACACACAGCTGACATTCACTTAACACACACAGCATGATCCACACACACTTCTCACAGTCACACAACATTTACTGTTTGACACAGCAAGCACTCATACAAGCACACACACAGCTAAACACACACACAGCATGCACCAACTTAAACAAACACAATGTGCCGACACACAGAGACATAACAAAAACACCCAGAGAGACAGAGGGCACAGAGAAACAGTGTGTGTGTGTGTGTGTGTGTGTGTGTGTGTGTGTGTGTGTGTGTGTGTGTGTGTGTGTACTCACAGCGTCTTTGGATGCCTCTGAGAAGAGAGGAGGCTGGTCTGAGAGGGCTGACAGGAGCAGAGAGATGAGCAGTAGCGTGTAGTAGATGTAGAACGTTGTGTATCTGAACACACACACCGTCGACGGCTGGGAGGAAACGTATGGAAACACTATTAAAAATACCTTTCTTTCATAGACCTCCAAGCCTGAGACAGTTTTCTGGCAATAAAATAAGACTGGACTCTTATGGTTACACATGGGCTGAACCCCCCCCCCACACACACACACACACACACACACACACACACACACACACACACACAACTAGAACTGGGTGATGTGGACAGAAATCCATATCGCGATAAATGTAAACATTTTTTGCAATAATGATAAATCAGTGATCATTTACACTAAATCATTTTTGGGGGGAGGTGCTCGAGCTGGGCGATATGTACAAAAAGTAATATTGCAAAAAATGTAATTATTTTTTTCAATAACAACAAAGTCCTCAGAAACATTTATTTTGGTTTTTATGGACAGTTACTTCACATCAGCAGCAGGGCTCTAGACGTGTTTCCAGGGCCAGGTAAAACAACTGAGACGGTAGCCTACGATTCTAAAAGTAAGATATTTCATCCAACATATCCAGGGAAGGCATGGTTGATGTGCAACCTGTCAAAAGGATCCACAATGATCACATTTATTTTGGCCTCTTCAGAGAATCGGCTGACATCTTTGTGCATATTGTCCTCTAGGTCATATGATTCACCACCTGAGGAAGGGGGACCTCAAAACACTTAGCTACACTACTAACTGTAGACATGATATTGTTGCTAGGTGACCATGTAGGCTAATCTAACTGTAAATATGATAGTGTTGCTAGATAGCCATGTAGGCTAATCTAACTGTAAATATGATAGTGTTGCTAGATAGCCATGAAGGCTAATCTAACTGTAAATATGATAGTGTTGCTAGATAGCCATGTAGGCTAATCTAACTATGAATATGATATTGTTGCTAGATTGATTAATCTAGCAATATCATATTTGCAGTTAGTAATCTAGCTAAGTGTTTTGAGGTCCCCCTTCCTTAGGTGGTGAATAATACAGCCTACAAGGCTATCTAGCAACAACATCATATTTACAGTTAGATTAGCCTACATGGCTATCAGTAAATGTAGGCTAATGTCCAACAGAAACTTCCCAGCTCCAGGCCTAGGCTATTTGATGTAGGTGTCTATTCACTGCAAATGGCGCGCACCGCTCGGCTCCGTGGTTTTGATGAAGCCGTACTATCTCCAGCCTAGTCCGGTTGTAAAGTGGTGCACATGAACAGAATATTAAGAGGTGAGAAATACTTGGAATACTCCCAGAAAACTGTGACTCTCTGTAACTACAACAACAGTAGTTGCTTTGAGAACTGTATTTTTCCCACAGTGGCATTTTGAGCAACGGTCATATGATTATGCTTCTCAGAATGTATCTCTCCCTCCTCCATGTCACGGTGGAGAGAGGAAGTGAGTCAGCAGCCGACAGCCAAACAGAGACAAGCAGAGAGTTTCATAGCAGGAATCAACATAATGCATAATGCATAGGCTATTACTGTTAACCAAATAATGGTCCTAGAACAATCCAGAGGAACGTTGTGTAGCAAAATCACCTCAAATAATGGTCCTAGAACAATCCACAGGAACGTTGTAAAACAAAATCACTCCAAATAATGGTTCTAGAACAATCCACAGTAAGAGGTAGCCTATGTCTGTAATTCTGGGTTCATCGTCCCAGCTCTAACACACAACCTCTCTCTCTCTCTCTCACCTCGTTGATGGCTTGTATGATCTTGGATCTGAATGTGACGGTAGCACAGAGGACGGCCACCAGCCAGAAGTTGAGCATCACCCCTGAAGACTGGACTCCTTTTAACCTCTCATACTGGGTCAGGAGGGTGGCCAGCAGCTGGGGAGAGAACACACACACACACACCACACACACACACACACAGAGCACGTACATCCCCTTCAGATCTGAGACCACTTGTGAGCGCAAACACGTTTAATATTATGCATTTGATCCTCGCGGGAATTGAACCCGTGACCTTGCCATTGCTAGCGCCCTGCTCTTACCAACATGTATTAATCATGCCCAGGTGTTAATAACACTATAAAAACCACTCCTCCTACTGACTACATTCACACAGTATTATATTGAATCACTAGATACTGGGTACTGGTAGACAGTATTATATTGAATCACTACATACTGGGTACTGGTAGACACAGTATTATATTGAATCACTACATACTGGGTACTGGTAGACAGTATTATATTGAATCACTAGATACTGGGTACTGGTAAACACAGTATTATATTGAATCACTACATACTGGGTACTGGTAGACAGTATTATATTGAATCACTACATACTGGGTACTGGTAAACACAGTATTATATTGAATCACTACATACTGGGTACTGGTAGACAGTATTATATTGAATCACTACATACTGGGTACTGGTAGATACAGTATTATATTGAATCACTAGATACTGGGTACTGGTAGACACAGTATTATATTGAATCACTACATACTGGGTACTGGTAGACACAGTATTATATTGAATCACTACATACTGGGTACTGGTAGACAGTATTATATTGAATCACTAGATACTGGGTACTGGTAAACACAGTATTATATTGAATCACTACATACTGGGTACTGGTAGACAGTATTATATTGAATCACTACATACTGGGTACTGGTAAACACAGTATTATATTGAATCACTACATACTGGGTACTGGTAGACAGTATTATATTGAATCACTACATACTGGGTACTGGTAGACACAGTATTATATTGAATCACTACATACTGGGTACTGGTAGACAGTATTATATTGAATCACTACATACTGGGTACTGGTAGACAGTATTATATTGAATCACTACATACTGGGTACTGGTAGACAGTATTATACTGAATCACTACATACTGGGTACTGGTAGACAGTATTATACTGAATCACTACATACTGGGTACTGGTAGACACAGTATTATATTGAATCACTACATACTGGGTACTGGTAGACAGTATTATATTGAATCACTACATACTGGGTACTGGTAGACAGTATTATATTGAATCACTACATACTGGTTACTGGTAGACAGTATTATATTGAATCACTACATACTGGGTACTGGTAGACAGTATTATATTGAATCACTACATACTGGGTACTGGTAGACACAGTATTATATTGAATCACTACATACTGGGTACTGGTAGACAGTATTATATTGAATCACTAGATACTGGGTACTGGTAGATACAGTATTATACTGAATCACTACATACTGGGTACTGGTAGACAGTATTATATTGAATCACTACATACTGGGTACTGGTAGATACAGTATTATATTGAATCACTACATACTGGGTACTGGTAGACAGTATTATATTGAATCACTACATACTGGGTACTGGTAGACAGTATTATATTGAATCACTACATACTGGGTACTGGTAGACAGTATTATACTGAATCACTACATACTGGGTACTGGTAGACAGTATTATATTGAATCACTACATACTGGGTACTGGTAAACACAGTATTATATTGAATCACTACATACTGGGTAGACACAGTATTATATTGAATCACTACATACTGGGTACTGGTAGACACAGTATTATATTGAATCACTACATACTGGGTACTGGTAAACACAGTATTATATTGAATCACTACATACTGGGTACTGGTAGACAGTATTATACTGAATCACTACATACTGGGTAGACACAGTATTATATTGAATCACTAGATACTGGGTACTGGTAAACACAGTATTATATTGAATCACTAGATACTGGGTACTGGTAGATACAGTATTATATTGAATCACTACATACTGGGTACTGGTAGACACAGTATTATATTGAATCACTAGATACTGGGTACTGGTAGACAGTATTATATTGAATCACTACATACTGGGTACTGGTAGACAGTATTATATTGAATCACTACATACTGGGTACTGGTAGACAGTATTATATTGAATCACTACATACTGGGTACTGGTAGACAGTATTATACTGAATCACTACATACTGGGTACTGGTAGATACAGTATTATATTGAATCACTAGATACTGGGTACTGGTAGATACAGTATTATATTGAATCACTAGATACTGGGTACTGGTAGATACAGTATTATATTGAATCACTACATACTGGGTACTGGTAGACAGTATTATATTGAATCACTACATGCTGGGTACTGGTAGATACAGTATTATATTGAATCACTACATACTGGGTACTGGTAGACAGTATTATATTGAATCACTTCATACTGGGTACTGGTAGACACAGTATTATATTGAATCACTACATACTGGGTACTGGTAGATACAGTATTATATTGAATCACTAGATACTGGGTACTGGTAGACAGTATTATATTGAATCACTACATACTGGGTACTGGTAGATACAGTATTATATTGAATCACTAGATACTGGGTACTGGTAGACACAGTATTATATTGAATCACTACATACTGGGTACTGGTAGACACAGTATTATATTGAATCACTACATACTGGGTACTGGTAGACACAGTATTATATTGAATCACTACATACTGGGTACTGGTAGACACAGTATTATATTGAATCACTACATACTGGGTACTGGTAGATACAGTATTATATTGAATCACTAGATACTGGGTACTGGTAGACAGTATTATATTGAATCACTACATACTGGGTACTGGTAGATACAGTATTATATTGAATCACTAGATACTGGGTACTGGTAGACACAGTATTATATTGAATCACTACATACTGGGTACTGGTAGACACAGTATTATATTGAATCACTACATACTGGGTACTGGTAGACAGTATTATATTGAATCACTACATACTGGGTACTGGTAGACAGTATTATATTGAATCACTACATACTGGGTACTGGTAGACAGTATTATATTGAATCACTACATACTGGGTACTGGTAGACAGTATTATATTGAATCACTACATACTGGGTAGACACAGTATTATATTGAATCACTACATACTGGGTACTGGTAGACACAGTATTATACTGAATCACTACATACTGGGTAGACACAGTATTATATTGAATCACTACATACTGGGTACTGGTAGACAGTATTATATTGAATCACTACATACTGGGTACTGGTAGACAGTATTATATTGAATCACTACATACTGGGTACTGGTAGACAGTATTATATTGAATCACTACATACTGGGTACTGGTAGACACAGTATTATATTGAATCACTACATACTGGGTACTGGTAGACAGTATTATATTGAATCACTACATACTGGGTACTGGTAGATACAGTATTATATTGAATCACTACATACTGGGTACTGGTAGACAGTATTATATTGAATCACTACATACTGGGTACTGGTAGATACAGTATTATATTGAATCACTACATACTGGGTACTGGTAGACAGTATTATATTGAATCACTACATACTGGGTACTGGTAGACACAGTATTATATTGAATCACTACATACTGGGTACTGGTAGACACAGTATTATATTGAATCACTACATACTGGGTACTGGTAGACAGTATTATATTGAATCACTACATACTGGGTACTGGTAGATACAGTATTATATTGAATCACTACATACTGGGTACTGCTTGAAGTATTATATGAATCACTACTACTGGGTACTGGTAGACACAGTATTATATTGAATCACTACATACTGGGTACTGGTAGACACAGTATTATATTGAATCACTACATACTGGGTACTGGTAGACACAGTATTATATTGAATCACTACATACTGGGTACTGGTAGACAGTATTATATTGAATCACTACATACTGGGTACTGGTAGATACAGTATTATATTGAATCACTACATACTGGGTACTGGTAGACACAGTATTATATTGAATCACTACATACTGGGTACTGGTAGACAGTATTATATTGAATCACTACATACTGGGTACTGGTAGATACAGTATTATATTGAATCACTACATACTGGGTACTGGTAGACAGTATTATATTGAATCACTACATACTGGGTACTGGTAGACACAGTATTATATTGAATCACTACATACTGGGTACTGGTAGACAGTATTATATTGAATCACTACATACTGGGTACTGGTAGACACAGTATTATATTGAATCAATACATACTGGGTACTGGTGGACACAGTATTATATTGAATCACTACATACTGGGTACTGGTAGACAGTATTATATTGAATCACTACATACTGGTTACTGGTAGACACAGTATTATATTGAATCACTACATACTGGGTACTGGTAGATACAGTATTATATTGAATCAATACATACTGGGTACTGGTAGACACAGTATTATATTGAATCACTACATACTGGGTACTGGTAGACACAGTATTATATTGAATCACTACATACTGGGTACTGGTAGATACAGTATTATATTGAATCAATACATACTGGGTACTGGTAGACAGTATTATATTGAATCACTACATACTGGGTACTGGTAGACACAGTATTATATTGAATCACTACATACTGGGTACTGGTAGACACAGTATTATATTGAATCACTACATACTGGGTACTGGTAGACACAGTATTATATTGAATCACTACATACTGGGTACTGGTAGACACAGTATTATATTGAATCACTACATACTGGGTACTGGTAGACACAGTATTATATTGAATCACTAGATACTGGGTAGACACAGTATTATATTGAATCACTACATACTGGGTACTGGTAGACACAGTATTATATTGAATCACTACATACTGGGTACTGGTAGACACAGTATTATATTGAATCACTACATACTGGGTACTGGTAGACACAGTATTATATTGAATCACTACATACTGGGTACTGGTAGACACAGTATTATATTGAATCACTACATACTGGGTACTGGTAGACACAGTATTATATTGAATCACTACATACTGGGTACTGTAGACAGTATTATATTGAATCACTACATACTGGGTACTGGTAGACAGTATTATATTGAATCACTACATACTGGGTACTGGTAGACAGTATTATATTGAATCACTACATACTGGGTACTGGTAGACAGTATTATATTGATCACTACATACTGGGTACTGGTAGACAGTATTATATTGAATCACTACATACTGGGTACTGGTAGACAGTATTATATTGAATCACTACATACTGGGTACTGGTAGACAGTATTATATTGTGAATCACTACATACTGGGTACTGGTAGACAGTATTATATTGAATCACTACATACTGGGTACTGGTAGACAGTATTATACTGAATCACTACATACTGGGTACTGGTAGATACAGTATTATATTGAATCACTACATACTGGGTACTGGTAGACAGTATTATATTGAATCACTACATACTGGGTACTGGTAGACACAGTATTATATTGAATCACTACATACTGGGTACTGGTAGACAGTATTATATTGAATCACTACATACTGGGTACTGGTAAACACAGTATTATATTGAATCACTACATACTGGGTACTGGTAGACAGTATTATATTGAATCACTACATACTGGGTACTGGTAGACACAGTATTATATTGAATCACTACATACTGGGTACTGGTAGACAGTATTATATTGAATCACTACATACTGGGTACTGGTAGATAAAGGAGTTTTTCATAGCCAGTTGAACTATCCAGGGAAAACTCAAGGCTCCATGGCAAAATGTGTAGAATTGCAGCAAATTAGGTTTAAAACAGTAACATTTTCTCTCCACCGCCAATTCCTCAAATGTTCTTTCCCGGTGCCCGGACCGAAGCTACACCCCCCCTCAGCTAAGAACCTTACAGGCCGACCACGCCCCCCACAGCTAAGACCCTTACAGGTGGACCACTCCCCCCACAGCTAAGAACCTTACAGGCCGACCACTCCCCCCACAGCTAAGAACCTTACAGGCCGACCACGCCCCCCACAGCTAAGAACCTTACAGGCCGACCACTCCCCCCCCCCAGCTAATACCCTTACAGGCCGACCACTCCCCCCACAGCTAAGAACCTTACAGGCCGACCACGCCCCCCACAGCTAACACCCTTACAGGCCGACCACTCCCCCCAGCTAAGAACCTTACAGGCCGACCACTCCCCCCCCAGCTAAGAACCTTACAGGCCGACCACTCCCCCCCCCAGCTAAGAACCTTACAGGCCGACCACGCCCCCACATCTAAGAACCTTACAGGCCGACCACGCCCCCACATCTAAGAACCTTACAGGCCGACCACTCCCCCCCCAGCTAAGAACCTTACAGGCCGACCACTCCCCCCACATCTAAGAACCTTACAGGCCGACCACGCCCCCACATCTAAGAACCTTACAGGCCGACCACTCCCCTCACAGCTAAGAACCTTACAGGCCGACCACTCCCCCCTCAGCTAAGAACCTTACAGGCCGACCACTCCCCCCTCAGCTAAGAACCTTACAGGCCGACCACTCCCCCCACAGCTAAGAACCTTACAGGCGGACCACTCCCCCCCAGCTAAGAACCTTACAGGCCGACCACTCCCCCCCAGCTAAGACCCTTACAGGCCGACCACTCCCCCCCAGCTAAGACCCTTACAGGCCGACCACTCCCCCAGCTAAGACCCTTTTGATCCAGAAAAGCCCACAGTGCTGGTTTTTACCATAGCGATGCCGAGCATGGTGGGGCTAACCAGATAAACAGTGTTGGTTTTTACCATAGTGATGCCGAGCATGGTGGGGCTAACCAGATAAACAGTGTTGTTTTTTACCATAGCGATGCCGAGCATGGTGGGGCTAACCAGATAAACAGTGTTGGTTTTTACCATAGTGATGCCGAGCATCGTGGGGCTAACCAGATAAACAGTGTTGGTTTTTACCATAGTGATGCCGAGCATGGTGGGGCTAACCAGATAAACAGTGTTGGTTTTTACCATAGTGATGCCGAGCATGGTGGGGCTAACCAGATAAACAGTGTTGGTTTTTACCATAGTGATGCCGAGCATGGTGGGGCTAACCAGATAAACAGTGTTGGTGTTTACCATAGTGATGCCGAGCATGGTGGGGCTAACCAGATAAACAGTGTTGGTTTTTACCATAGTGATGCCGAGCATGGTGGGGCTAACCAGATAAACAGTGTTGGTTTTTACCACAGTGATGCCGAGCATGGTGGGGCTAACCAGATAAACAGTGTTGGTTTTTACCATAGCGATGCCGAGCATGGTGGGGCTAACCAGATAAACAGTGTTGGTTTTTACCATAGCGATGCCGAGCATGGTGGGGCTAACCAGATAAACAGTGTTGGTTTTTACCATAGCGATGCCGAGCATGGTGGGGCTAACCAGATAAACAGTGTTGGTTTTTACCATAGCGATGCCGAGCATGGTGGGGCTAACCAGATAAACAGTGTTGGTTTTTACCATAGCGATGCCGAGCATGGTGGGGCTAACCAGATAAACAGTGTTGGTTTTTACCACAGTGATACCGAGCATGGTGGGGCTAACCAGATAAACAGTGTTGGTTTTTACCATAGTGATGCCGAGCATGGTGGGGCTAACCAGATAAACAGTGTTGGATTTTACCATAGTGATGCCGAGCATGGTGGGGCTAACCAGATAAACAGTGTTGGTTTTTACCATAGTGATGCCGAGCATGGTGGGGCTAACCAGATAAACAGTGTTGGATTTTACCATAGTGATGCCGAGCATGGTGGGGCTAACCAGATAAACAGTGTTGGATTTTACCATAGTGATGCCGAGCATGGTGGGGCTAACCAGATAAACAGTGTTGGTTTTACCATAGTGATGCCGAGCATGGTGGGGCTAACCAGATAAACAGTGTTGGTTTTTACCATAGTGGTGCCGAGCATGGTGGGGCTAACCAGATAAACAGTGTTGGTTTTTACCATAGTGATGCCGAGCATGGTGGGGCTAACCAGATAAACAGTGTTGGTGTTTACCATAGTGATGCCGAGCATGGTGGGGCTAACCAGATAAACAGTGTTGGTTTTTACCATAGTGATGCCGAGCATGGTGGGGCTAACCAGATAAACAGTGTTGGTTTTTACCATAGTGATGCCGAGCATGGTGGGGCTAACCAGATAAACAGTGTTGGTTTTTACCATAGTGATGCCGAGCATGGTGGGGCTAACCAGATAAACAGTGTTGGATTTTACCATAGTGATGCCGAGCATGGTGGGGCTAACCAGATAAACAGGTGCCTGGGTGGAGGAGGAGGCACCGCTGTCATGTTGGCTTCTTTCCCAGAAAGAGTAAAACACATCTGCCCAGCAGACGATCCACAGGAGAAAACCTACTGCCTGAAGAACAGGATGAGAGGAGAGCAGGAAGAACACGTCATTGTGCATTTTCAGATCATGGAAATTCATATTTTGCTTTAAACCCCACTCCCGGAGAAACACATGAACCCAAACACACACACACACACACACATCCTCGCCGGCCAACCGCAGGGCAGTGACCCTGGAGCAGCTGAGTGGTCAAGTTTAAGTGCCACAACGGCAGGAGGCATCTAGGATGTTATTGCTACTCACTCCTCACTACTTTTGCCCAGAGCCTTTCTGACCAGGGCCCTAGGGGTAGTGCGTGAAAAGTAGTGTGTGAAATAGGGAACCATTTGGGATGCAGTTGAAGAAAGAGGAAGAGGAAACGAGATCTTTAGGTAAGGTGTGTGTCAGGATGTTGTAGTGTCAGACTCTCTACCACACAGAGAAGCCTGTGTTCTTAAATGACTCTCCTGGATGTTCAGAGAGAGACTGTGTGTGTGTGTTTATATGCATGTTAGCTTGCTATATATGTTTCTCTGGTTGTTCAGAGAGAGAGAGTGTTAGCTTGCTATATATGTTTCTCTGGTTGTTCAGAGAGAGAGAGAGTGTTAGCTTGCTATATATGTTTCTCTGGTTGTTCAGAGAGAGAGAGTGTGTTAGCTTGCTATATATGTTTCTCTGGTTGTTCAGAGAGAGAGTGTTAGCTTGCTATATATGTTTCTCTGGTTGTTCAGAGAGAGAGAGAGTGTTAGCTTGCTATATATGTTTCTCTGGTTGTTCAGAGAGAGAGTGTTAGCTTGCTATATATGTTTCTCTGGTTGTTCAGAGAGAGAGTGTTAGCTTGCTATATATGTTTCTCTGGTTGTTCAGAGAGAGAGTGTTAGCTTGCTATATATGTTTCTCTGGTTGTTCAGAGAGAGAGTGTTAGCTTGCTATATATGTTTCTCTGGTTGTTCAGAGAGAGAGTGTTAGCTTGCTATATATGTTTCTCTGGTTGTTCAGAGAGAGTGTTAGGTTGCTATATATGTTTCTCTGGTTGTTCAGAGAGAGAGTGTTAGCTTGCTATATATGTTTCTCTGGTTGTTCAGAGAGAGAGTGTTAGCTTGCTATATATGTTTCTCTGGTTGTTCAGAGAGAGAGAGAGTGTTAGCTTGCTATATATGTTTCTCTGGTTGTTCAGAGAGAGAGTGTTAGCTTGCTATATATGTTTCTCTGGTTGTTCAGAGAGAGAGTGTTAGCTTGCTATATATGTTTCTCTGGTTGTTCAGAGAGAGAGAGTGTGTTAGCTTGCTATATATGTTTCTCTGGTTGTTCAGAGAGAGAGAGAGTGTTAGCTTGCTATATATGTTTCTCTGGTTGTTCAGAGAGAGAGAGTGTTAGCTTGCTATATATGTTTCTCTGGTTGTTCAGAGAGAGAGAGAGTGTTAGCTTGCTATATATGTTTCTCTGGTTGTTCAGAGAGAGAGAGAGTGTTAGCTTGCTATATATGTTTCTCTGGTTGTTCAGAGAGAGAGAGTGTTAGCTTGCTATATATGTTTCTCTGGTTGTTCAGAGAGAGAGAGTGTTAGCTTGCTATATATGTTTCTCTGGTTGTTCAGAGAGTGTTAGCTTGCTATATATGTTTCTCTGGTTGTTCAGAGAGTGTTAGCTTGCTATATACACTACCGTTCAAAGGTTTGGGGTCACTTAGAAATGTCCTTGTTTTTGAAAGAAAAGCTAATTTTTTTTACCATTAAAATAACATAAAATTGATCAGAAAAACAGTGTAAATGTCAAATGAATGTTGTAAATGACTATTGTAGCTGGAAACGGCTTTATGGAATATCTACATATGGGTACAGAGGCCCATTATCAGCAACCATCACTCCTGTGTTCCAATGGCACGTTGTGTTAGCTAATCCGTGTTTATCATTTTAATAGGCTAATTGATCATTAGAAAACCCTTTTGCAATTACGTTAGCACATCTGAAAACTGTTGTCCTGATTAAAGAAGCAATAAAACTGGCCTTCTTTAGACTAGTTGAGTATCTGGAGCATCAGCATTTGAGGGTTCGATTACAGGCTCAAAATGGACAGAAACAAAGAACTTTCTTCTGAAACTTGTCAGTCTATTCTTGTTCTGAGAAATTAAGGCTATTTACATGCGAGAAATTGCCAAGAAACTGAAGATCTCGTACAACGCTGTGTACTACTCCCTTCACAGAACAGCGCAAACTGTCTCTAACTAGAATAGAAAGAGGAGTGGGAGGCCCCCGGTGCACAACTGAGCAAGAGGACAAGTACATTAGAGTGTCTAGTTTGAGAAACAGATGCCTCACAAGTCCTCAACGGGCAGCTTCATTAAATAGTACCCAGTATAGTACCCAATAGTACCCAACATATATAGCAAAACACCAGTCTCAACGTCAACAGTGCAAAGGCGACTCCGGGATGCTGGTCTTATCTCATTGTAAGAACCGCTGAGACAGACAGACACAGAAAGCACAGAAAACACAGATAACACAGACATGCAGAAGAACATGGACACATACACACACCACCATCTCAGACTCTCCCTATAAAAACACACACACACACACACACACACACAGCCCCCCCCCCCCCCCCCCCCCCCGGACTCACGGTTTTGGCTCTGTTGAGGTGGGTCATGCATATGTAGCCCCGGTCATGGCTTTTGAGGTACAGGAAATAGATTGGGGCACAGACCCAGAGGTAGAGACAGGGGACCCATACCAGCACTGTGCTCTGAAAGCACTGGGTCAGATCTGGGTTTCCCACGTGCCACGTACGGTTCCAATCCTGGAGGGGGGGGGGGGAATAAATGACAGATGAGTGAGAGACACAACAGCTCATTCAACATAGTGTTGATAAGGACATGGTGACCTAAGCAGAAAGAGACTGGCACCCAGACAGGGCAGGCTAACAAATGACACCCTATGGGACCTGGGCAACTGCAGTGCACTATACAGGGAATAGGGAACCATTTGGGGTCAAACATAGTGCACTATATAGGGAATAGGGTTGCATCTGGGGTCAAACGTAGTGCACTATATAGGGAATAGGGTTCCATTTGGGGTCCAAAGTAGTGCACTATACAGAGAATAGGGTTCCATTTGGGGTCAAAAGTAGTGCACTATACAGGGAACAGGGTGCCATTGGGGGTCAAAAGTAGCGCAGTATATAGGGAATAGGGAACCATTGGGGGTCAAAAGTAGTGCACTATATAGGGAATAGTGTGCCTTATGGGACACAACCTCAGACTGCTGTGTTCAGACAGTGAATTATGACAAGGCCTAATGTTAGTAGAGCTACAGAGACTAATACATTCATACAAGACACCAGGCTACATAACTACACCTTGTGTGGAAACAGACAGTGTTTGTGTGTGTGTGTGTGTGTGTGTGTGTGTGTGTGTGTGTGTGTGTGTGTGTGTGTGTGTGTGTGTGTGGACGACCACAGCGTCTGTTCTTCATCTCAGTGAATGAGGTGTTTCTAATAAAGCCCACATAAACATTCCTGCCTTGGCACAAAGGAGGGAACTGGAGGCAGGGTGCCAGGCCTGCCACACACAGACACACCTTCCTCTCTCGGTCCTTTACTAAAGTCTATCGCTTTTGGCTGTATTGTTTGATAACACTTTACCAAAATCCTGAGTTCATAAGGCGTTTATAACACTGATACAACACTGGCATATCACAACAGACACAACACTGAGACAACACTGTCATAACACAACAAACACAACACTGAGACAACACTGTCACGACAACACTGAGACAACACTGTCACAACACTGTCACGAGACAACGCGATCACGAGCCAACACTGAAACACTGTCACGAGACAATACTGTCACAACACTACACTGAGACAACACTGTCACAACACAACACTGAGACAACACTGTCACGAGACAACACTGTCACGAGCCAACACTGTCACGAGACAACACTGTCACGAGACAACACTGTCACAACACTGTCACGAGACAACACTGTCACAACACTGTCACGAGACAACACTGTCACAACACTGTCACGAGACAACACTGTCACAACACTGTCACGAGACAACACTGTCACAACACTGTCACGAGACAACACGATCACGAGACAACACTGACACAACACTGACACAACATGTTATGACAGCTGTTTTTACCTGAATCCTGAGTCATATTGTGTATGTGTTCAATAACCCTACTGTTTAATCAGTCTGACCATGGCTGCTAAAGGACAAGCAACTCCAAGGTACTCATGACCAGTTCAGTGATTTTGGAAAGGACTTGTCTCAATACCCTTTGGCTTCAAGACAAGCCCTCTTAAACCTTTGGAATTTGTTTGGTTCAATAACTGAGCCAGTGAATAGACAACAAAGCCCCGTAGAATATAGAAGTGTACAATCACACTACCAGGTCTCTCATAACAGGTTCCAAAGGGTTGTGGGACTGGGTGATGAGATTGCATGTTATCATAACTCAGGAAGCCATAGACCTTATTGACAAAATGCATGTTATTAGGCCTAACGGTCTCTGAAATACCATACCTAGAACAACAGCTGGAACATTGTGGAAGGCAAGGCAACCCGTCTGCTTAGCGAGACTAGGCCTAACACTAATTAGACCTACACCCTGTTATTAACATTTGGGCAAATGGACCTCTAACACTTGTAGCTAAATTCCTTAGGTCATGCTGAGCAAAGCCCTATCTAGCCAGCCCAGCTGACAGATTACTTATTAGGCAATATAGATAGATTCTATCTGCATGACATAACATGATGTGTCACTTCAAATATGTGTAACTCTTTTGGGCTCCCGAGTGGGGCAGCAGTCTAAGGCTCTGCGTCTCAGTGCTAGAGGCGTCACTACAGACCCTGGTTTGATCCCGGGCTGTATCATAACCGGCCGTGATTGGGAGTCCCATAGGGCGGCGCACAATTGGCCCAGCATCGTTAGGGTTTGGCCGGGGTAGGCCGTCATTGTAAATGAGTTTGTTCTTAACTGACTTGCCTAGTTAATCTTCTAGTTCAGTGTCATAACAAGTTTGGTTGGATTCCACACATACTACATGATTTAACAATAGGTTTCTAGTTAGTTTTTGGGGGTTTCTATCTAGCTAATGTAATAATAATGTCCTCTCTATGTTGCTGCTACTCGTAGTGGATGGTGTGTACAGGTTTTAACAAACAAAGTCATCTTGCAACAGCTGGTAGACTTGCTGTAGCATTAACAAGCGTTCTCGTGTTGTGGACCTTGCTAGCAAGAGAGGCTTGTCATCATACCTGGGTGTTATGTCATGAATGTTACCTAGCGAACATTTAATCGAAACACTTTGCTCCATCAACAACAAAGCAGAGGTAGTGTGAGACTCGAATGAAGGTGTTAGAATAGTGAGTTTTAGCTAGCAGGTTAGCTAACATAATAGGAATCAATGGTGTTTAATCACTGAAAGCTGTTAAGCTAGCTAGACACAACTTCACAATAAAACGATGGTCGGCTTTTATTGACAGTGATATACCTTTTTTAATACACTACCACTTTATTTCAAACTCTTTTTCACACATTATTAATAAAATTAAGCTTAGCTAGTTAGCTCAAGTCAACACATTCCAACCTGCAACCAACCGGCATAACGACGGCCTTGCTAACTAACCTAGCTAGCTACTGTTAGCTAACGCTAGTGTTACCAAAGACAGTACAGTAACGTGGTAATATTACCACGCTTAGTTCAGGCAGACACCGTCATTACAAGCAAAGCCGCTGATAGCAAGCTGGAAAACAACTGTTGGCGTCAACATTGTAAAGCAGCTAAAGACAGCGACTTGGCTAGCTCGGTCGGAACAGTGGAACTTACCCAAAACGGGTCGGAACCGTCCGCACTGCAGAACTTGTCCAAACCCATTCGCGGTTGTTCAAGTTATACTCTGATAATTTGGGTTAACGGCGCTACCGCTTTGCTTTGGTTTCATAAGCGCACTTCTGTTGGCGTTCCTGTAAACAAGATAGAAGGTTACCGCTAGGGGACGCTATAACTCAATCGGTAACAGTGTGTTTAGCTGGTGTGTGTGTGTGTGTGTGTGTGTGTGTGTGTGTGTGTGGTGTGTGTGTCAATCTGTGACAGTGCGCTTAGCTGTATGTATGTATGTATGTATGTATGTATGTATGTATGTATGTATGTATGTATGTATGTATGTGTGTGTGTGTGTGTGTGTGTGTGTGTGTGTGTGTGTGTGTGTGTGTGTGTGTGTGTGTGTGTGTGTGTGTGTGTGTGTGTGTGTGTATGTATGTATGTATGTATGTATGTGTGTGTGTGTGTGTCACTTGTTATTTTACTCTGTGGGGGGCCACCGCTGGTGTGCATGCAGGTCTATTTAAAACCTCTAGAATAACATGCCAATGGCACACTTTTCCCTATGGGCCCTGGTCAAAAGTAGTGCACTATTCCCTATGGGCCCTGGTCAAAAGTAGTGCCCTATTCCCTATGGGCCCTGGTCAAAAGTAGTGCACTATATAGGGAATAAGGTGTCTTTTTTCATTTCAGAAAGGACTGTAACAACAGGGCCCTCAGAAAGTATTCACACACCTTGACTTTATCCATATTATTTTGTGTTACAGCCGGAATTCAAAATGGATTGTGTCACTGATCTACACACAGTATCCCATAATGGAATTATGATTGGATACATTTTTACCAAATAATAAAAAATAAAAAGCTGGTCTTGAATCAATAAGTATTCAACTCCTTTGTTATGGCAGGCCGAAATAAGTTCAGGAGTAGCAATGTGCTTAACAAGTCACATAATAAGTTGCATGGACTCACTCTGACTGCAATAACAGTGTTTAAGATCATTTTTAAATGACTACCTCATCTCTTTACTCCACACATACAATTATCTGTAAGGTCCCTCAGTCGAGCAGTGAATTTCAAGCACAGATTCAACCACAAAGAAGAGGGAGGTTTTCCAATGCCCCACAAAGAACGGCAACTATTGGTAGATGGGAATGAAAAAAAATATTCCTTTTCAGCATGGTGCAGTTATCACTTCCACTTTGGATGGTGTAGCAATACACCCAGTCACTACAAAGATACAGGCGCCCTTCCTAACTCAGTTGCCAGAGAGGAAGGAAACCGCTCAGGGAAGAAACCGCTCATGAGGCTAATGGTGAATTAAAACAGTTGCAGAGTTTAATGGCTGTGAAACTGAGGATGGACGAACAATATTTGAGTTACTCCACAATACTAACATAAATGACTGAAAAGAAGGAAGGAATACAAATATTCCAAAACATGCATCCTGTTTTTATTTTAACCAGGCAAGTCAGTTAAGAACAAATTCTTATTTTCCATGACAGCCTAGGAACAGTGGGTTAACTGCCTTGTTCAGGGGCAGAACGACAGATTTCTACCTTGTCAGCTTGGGGATTTGATCTTGCAACCTTTCGGTTACTAGTCCAATGCTTTAACCACTAGGCTGCCTGGCGCCCCACATGGCACTAAAGTAATTCTACAAAAGATGTGGCAAAGATAGGAACTTTTGGTCCTAAATACAAAGCGTTATGTTCGGGGCAAAACCAACACAACACATCACTGACGCTTCATATTTTCAAGCATGGTGGTGGCTGCATCATGTTATGGGTATGCGTGTCATCGGCAAGGACTCGTTTTTTAGGATAAAAATAAACAGAATAGAGCTACGCACAGGCAAAATCCTAGAGAAAAACCTGGTTCAGTCTGCTTTCAACCAGACAGTCAGAGACAAATTCACCTTTCAGCAGGACAAATACCTAAAACACAAGGCCAAATATACAAGTCAACATTGAATGTTCCTGAGTGGCCTAGTTATGGTTTTGACTTAAATCGGCTTGAAAATCTATGACAAGACTAGAAAATGTCTGTCTCGCAATGATCAACAACCAACTTGACAGAGCTTGAAGAATTTTAGAAAGAATAATGTGCAAATATTGTACAATCCAGGTGTGCAAAGCTCTTAGAGACTCACCCAGAAAGACTCACAGCTGTAATTGCTGCCAAAGGTGATTCTAACATGTATTCACTCAGGAGGTTGAATACTTATCTAATCAACATATATTAGTGTTGTATTTTCCATTAATAAAATAAAAACATATTCAAAATGATCTTCCACTTTGAAATTACAGATCATTTTGTGCAGATCGTTGACCAAAAAAATGACGATTTAATCCATTTTAATCACACTTTATAACACAACAAAATGTGAAGAAATTCACCCCCACATCCTGGCTGCTGTCTCATCCATACAAGGCATTGTATTCTGTCCCAAATGCCACCCTATTCCTTACATAGTGCACTACTCTAGTCAAAAGTAGTGCCTTATGTAGGGAAGAGGGTTCCATTTGGGATGCAGATATACACACTGCTGTCTCATCCTTATATGATCCTGTTCCCTTGGGTCAGTTTGATCATTTGAATAACCATACAGAGAGATACTGTGTGGCACTATGCCTAGAGAGCTACAGAGAGACACCATGTTGATATAGCTTAGTCCTAAGCCTGGAGAGGGTAATGATACCTGTCTCCCAGTGGGGGGGGGTATAGGGTAATGATACCTGTCTCCCAGTGGGGGGGTATAGGGTAATGATACCTGTCTCCTAGTGGGGGTATAGGGTAATGATACCTGTCTCCCAGTGGGGGGGTATAGGGTAATGATACCTGTCTCCCAGTGGGGGGGTATAGGGTAATGATACCTGTCTCCCAGTGGGGGGGGTATAGGGTAATGATACCTGTCTCCCAGTGGGGTATAGGGTAATGATACCTGTCTCCCAGTGGGGGGGGGTAAAGGGTAATGATACCTGTCTCCTAGTGGGGGTATAGGGTAATGATACCTGTCTCCCAGTGGGGGGTATAGGGTAATGATACCTGTCTCCCAGTGGGGGGGTATAGGGTAATGATACCTGTCTCCCAGTGGGGGTATAGGGTAATGATACCTGTCTCCCAGTGGGGGGGGTATAGGGTAATGATACCTGTCTCCTAGTGGGGGTATAGGGTAATGATACCTGTCTCCCAGTGGGGGGGTATAGGGTAATGATACCTGTCTCCCAGTGGGGGGGTATAGGGTAATGATACCTGTCTCCCAGTGGGGGGGTATAGGGTAATGATACCTGTCTCCTAGTGGGGGTATAGGGTAATGATACCTGTCTCCCAGTGGGGGGGGGGGTATAGGGTAATGATACCTGTCTCCCAGTGGGGGTATAGGGTAATGATACCTGTCTCCTAGTGGGGGTACAGGGTAATGATACCTGTCTCCCAGTGGGGGGGTATAGGGTAATGATACCTGTCTCCCAGTGGGGGGGGTATAGGGTAATGATACCTGTCTCCTAGTGGGGGTATAGGGTAATGATACCTGTCTCCCAGTGGGGGGGTATAGGGTAATGATACCTGTCTCCCAGTGGGGGGGTATAGGGTAATGATACCTGTCTCCCAGTGGGGGGGTATAGGGTAATGATACCTGTCTCCTAGTGGGGGTATAGGGTAATGATACCTGTCTCCTTGTGGGGGTATAGGGTAATGATACCTGTCTCCCAGTGGGGGGTATAGGGTAAGGATACCTGTCTCCCAGTGGGGGGGTATAGGGTAATGATACCTGTCTCCCAGTGGGGGGTATAGGGTAATGATACCTGTCTCCCAGTGGGGGGGGGTATAGGGTAATGATACCTGTCTCCCAGTGGGGGGGTTTTAGGGTAATGATACCTGTCTCCCAGTGGGGGGGTATAAGGTAATGATACCTGTCTCCCAGTGGGGGGGGGGTTATAGGGTAATGATACCTGTCTCCCAGTGGGGGGGGGGGGTATAGGGTAATGATACCTGTCTGCCAGTGGGGGGGGGGGGGGTATAGGGTAATGATACCTGTCTCCTAGTGGGGGGTATAGGGTAATGATACCTGTCTCCCAGTGGGGGGTGAGGGTATAGGGTAATGTGACCTGTCTCCTAGTGGGGTGTATAGGGTAATGATACCTGTCTCCTTGTGGGGGTATAGGGTAATGATACCTGTCTCCCAGTGGGGGGTATAGGGTAAGGATACCTGTCTCCCAGTGGGGGTATAGGGTAATGATACCTGTCTCCCAGTGGGGGGGGGGTATAGGGTAATGATACTTGTCTCCTAGTGGGGGGTATAGGGTAATGATACCTGTCTCCCAGTGGGGGGGTATAGGGTAATGATACCTGTCTCCCAGTGGGGGGGGGGGGGGTATAGGGTAATGATACCTGTCTGCCAGTGGGGGGGGGTATAGGGTAATGATACCTGTCTCCTAGTGGGGGGTATAGGGTAATGATACCTGTCTCCCAGTGGGGGGGTATAGGGTAATGATACCTGTCTCCTAGTGGGGGTATAGGGTAATGATAACTGTCTCCCAGTGGGGGGGTATAGGGTAATGATACCTGTCTCCCAGTGGGGGGGGGGTATAGGGTAATGATACCTGTCTCCCAGTGGGGGGGGTATAGGGTAATGATACCTGTCTCCTAGTGGGGGTATAGGGTAATGATACCTGTCTCCCAGTGGGGGTATAGGGTAAGGATACCTGTCTCCTAGTGGGGGTATAGGGTAAGGATACCTGTCTCCTAGTGGGGTGTATAGGGTAATGATACCTGTCTCCCAGTGGGGGGGGTATAGGGTAATGATACCTGTCTCCTAGTGGGGGTATAGGGTAATGATACCTGTCTCCTAGTGGGGGTATAGGGTAATGATACTTGCCTCCTAGTGGGGGGTATAGGGTAATGATACCTGTCTCCCAGTGGGGGGGGTATAGGGTAATGATACCTGTTTCCTAGTGGGGTGTAGAGAGCAATGATACCTGTGTCATTTTGGGGGGTATAGAGCAATGATACCTGTGTCATTTTGGGGGGTGTAGGGTAATGATACCTGTGTCATTGTGGGGGGTGTAGGGTAATGATACCTGTCTCATTTTGGGGGGTATAGGGTAATGATACCTGTGTCCTATTGCGGGGTATAGGGTAATGATACCTGTCTCACTGTCTCATTCTACTGTCTGTCACACAATCAATGTACATACCCTAACCACACAGACATTAGTATCTACCTCCCTCTATATATCTCTCTCTATATCTCTCTCTCTCACTGTCTCTCTCTGCCTGCCTTCCCCCCTCTCTCTCTCCCTCTCTTTACATAGATGATCATACATGTGATTATATGGTAACACACTGCAGAGTTCCAGATCATAAGGCATTATGACACAGACAAGGATAAGGTTCAGTCCACAGTTAGTTTCCACAATGTCCTTACATGCACTTGAGCCAAGTAGGCCATTGACTCTGAGTAAATAGAATGCAAAATATCTTCAAGATATCATTGAAAGCATTAAACACATAAGCTGTGTCCCAAATGGCAGACTATTCCCTATATAAGGCATTACGTTTGACCATAGCTCTATGGGCCCTGGCTGCCCTGGTCAAAAGCAGTGCACTATATAGGGAATAGGGTGCCATTTGGGACTCAAGAGCTGGTTCATTTCCATGCATTTCCATGGGCTGTAATTCCTAATTATGCCACATATCTTGATCCTTTCTCGTTGAGCACAGAAACTCTGTCCAGAGAGAGAGAGAGAGAGAGAGAGAGAGAGAGAGAGAGAGAGAGAGAGAGAGAGAGAGAGAGAGAGAGAGAGAGAGAGAGAAAGAGCACAATATTTAGGCTACAGATAAACACAAAAATTAGATTAACCAAAAAAACATATCCTTAGGCTATATTGTAAACATTCTCCTTTCAAATTGTGGCATTTACATAAAAGGTGAATAGGCCTATACATGTTTTATTTGTTGTAATCATGGTAGGCTATTCCATAAAACACATACATGTTTCATTTGTTGTAATCATGGTAGGCTATTCCATAAAACACATACATGTTTTATTTGTTGTAATCATGGTAGGCTATTCCATAAAACACATACATGTTTTATTTGTTGTAATCATGGTAGGCTATTCCATAAAACACATACATGTTTCATTTGTTGTAATCATGGTAGGCTATTCCATAAAACACATACATGTTTCATTTGTTGTAATCATGGTAGGCTATTCCATAAAACACATACATGTTTTATTTGTTGTAATCATGGTAGGCTATTCCATAAAACACATACATGTTTCATTTGTTGTAATCATGGTAGGCTATTCCATAAAACACATACATGTTTCATTTGTTGTAATCATGGTATGCTATTCCATAAAACACATACATGTTTTATTTCATTCATTCCTAAGTAGTGCTCTGGCATTAGGATTGAATAGGCCTAAGTCACCCTCTGTGGAAGGCGAGCATCCTAGCTAACCTGGGTACCAGTTGGTGTGTACCATCATGCACAAAACAAACCGAGGAGGGACTCAATAGCACAAACAAACTGGTACCAGGGTACCTCTCATTTTAATGCTAAATTGTAATTATTTCGCCTCTATGGCCTATTTATTGCCTTACCTCCCTACTCTTCTACATTTGCACACACTGTACATAGATTTCTATTGTGTTATTGACTGCACGCTTGTTTTACTCCATGTGTAACTCTGTGTTGTATGTGTCGAACTGCTTTGCTTTATCTTGTCCAGGTCGCAGTTGTAAATGAGATCTTGTTCTCAACTAGCCTACCTGGTTAAATAAAGGTGAAATAAAAAAATATATACTCGAAGCGTTGGCTGCTGTCAAATGTTGGTCACCATGGAGACGAGGAGGAACCGCGCGCGCTGCTCTCCTCCCACGGGCGGAGCGGGCCGGTTTAAATACCTGGGTAGGATGCTTCATCCGGTGGAAGGATAGTTCAACCCTGAGCAGTTTACCTGTCCCGTCCCGCTATCTCGTGGAGTAACCAATACCGAGACAACTTTGTAGGATAGACTACATCCCGAGTCCAACATCTACCGGAGAAAGACTAAAGTGAGTATTGAGTCTGCTTTCTTTTAAATGAATGTGGCCGGTTGCGAATAGTCTACCGGTAACCGCCTGCCGTTCGGTGTAGACAGGTGCAGATAGAGACGTCTGTTACTGCGTGCAGGAGAGAGTTGTTTGAACATGGAAATACATAGTTCTGTTCGAAGAAACACCGGTGGAAAAGGAAATATGCTACAAGGTTTTAGGCCTCGCTGCACCTGTTCAGGTACTACATGTGTTGCCTTGCAACGTTTCAATCAACAATGTGCACTTTATTGGACTTTCAGATAAATTGTTGTCGCTATTTAGTTGACGTTTCGACTTTTACATGTAGGACTGATCACCTGGGTCTCAGTTTGTTTTTTAGAGATGTGGTGATATAATGGTATAGTTGGGTTGGGTTTGAACAGGCAATAAGCACGACATTACCTACCTACTGTGCCATAAAGGTTTAGACCTCTTGACAGAGGCTGTGCTATGCTTACACACAGGCTAGGATAATAGAGTGATGTTTATGTCAGGTGATAGACTTTTTCCAACTGCCATTTCATTTATTAGCATGTCACCTTGTGCAACAATTCATAGACCTATAAAATAATTTAAACCATCATCACCAGTCAACAGAAGTTGGTTTGACACCAGCGTTGGGATCAATCCCATTTCAAGTCCATCTACTCAAAATACAACCAATAACTTGAATATGAATTTCAATTCATCTCCTCTATTGAAATGGATTTGACCCGAACCCTGGTATCCCCGCTGGCCCAGCCACCACACACCGCAGCACCTGGTAACCTGTCCTTGCTGTGCACCCAGAACATAATCAGCTAATGTCAACGTGGGGTCCTTTTACTGGACACTTTCATCTCTTCATTCAAAGACTCAATCATGGACATTCTTACTGACTGTTGTGGCTGCTTTGTGTGATGTATTGTTGTCTCTACCTTCTTGCCATTTGTTCTGTTGTCTGTGCCCAATAATGTTTGTACCATGTTTTGTGCTGCTACCATGTTGTGCTGCTGCCATGTTGTTTTGCTACCATGTTGTTGTCATGTTGTGTTGCTACCATGCTGTGTTGTCATGTGTTGCTGCCTTGCTATGTTGTTGTCTTAGGTCTCTCTTTATGTAGTGTTGTCTCTCTTTATGTAGTGTTGTCTCTCTTTATGTAGTGTTGTCTCTCTTTATGTAGTGTTGTCTCTCTTTATGTAGTGTTGTCTCTCTTTATGTAGTGTTGTGTTGTCTCTCTTTATGTAGTGTTGTGTTGTCTCTCTTTATGTAGTGTTGTCTCTCTTTATGTAGTGTTGTCTCTCTTTATGTAGTGTTGTGTTGTCTCTCTTTATGTAGTGTTGTCTCTCTTTATGTAGTGTTGTCTCTCTTTATGTAGTGTTGTCTCTCTTTATGTAGTGTGGTCTCTCTTTATGTAGTGTTGTCTCTCTTTATGTAGTGTTGTCTCTCTTTATGTAGTGTTGTGTTGTCTCTCTTTATGTAGTGTTGTCTCTCTTTATGTAGTGTTGTCTCTCTTTATGTAGTGTTGTGTTGTCTCTCTTTATGTAGTGTTGTGTTGTCTCTCTTTATGTAGTATTGTCTCTCTTGTCGTGATGTGTGTTTTGTCCTATATTTGTATTTAATTTATTTGTAATCCCAGACCCCGTCCCTGCAGGAGACCTTTTGCCTTTCGGTTGGCCGTCATTGTAAATAAGAATTTATTATTAACTGACTTGCCTAGTTAAATAAATGTTTAACAAAAAATCAAAAAATGTTAATGCTGTGACCAGAGACTAAGCGCCTAGTGACTGACTGACTGACAGGTCACCATGTTGGTGTCAACAGTAACGCTAGGCTGGAGCTGGCCACAGGAGAGGAGAGACGGACTGGACACACAGTCCCCTTATAAGGAATAGAAGTGCTTAAGTCCCTGGCTGTGCCCTTAATCGTACCCTATGGGCCCTGGTCAAAAGTAGTGCACTACATAGAGAGTAGGATGCCATTTGGGACGCACGCCCTAGCATCTCTCTGTATAGGGCCATCAGAGGCAGTGGGCTTTGAGGAGACGCTTCGACCAAACATGGTCATCATTATCGTCCTCCCAGTATGGCTTATCAACCGCTGTTTCAAGGTTCTATAGCTGCTGTTATCCTGCTGCTATTTTACATATTCTATGGCGTCGTGGTCATGGGCAGGCGGAGCTGGGCTGCTGCAAAGCCTCGTGGGTCTTGTGACCCGCAGCAGGGAGAGAAGAGGAGCTGTCAGTGAGTAATGATGACGTGACGTGGACCATGCAGCGATATTCACTATATAGGGAAGAGGGGGTCATCTGGAAGGCAGATTGATATGTGAGGCTTTACAACAGTACGGCTGTACTATACTGTTTATCTTTCTTTATCTATGTGGTTGTAGGAGATTGGGAATGAGACACTGAATAATTCAAAGTTCATTGAGATTGAAACTGAGGCTGTGGACCGATATAACGAGGCATTGGAGGATGAATTTAATATGTTCTGTTTAACCACAGAGTGTGATACAGAGAGAGAGAAAGAGAGAGAGAGAGGAAAGAGAGAAGGGGGGAGAGAGAGGGACGGAAGAGAACGAGGGAGAAAAATGGGGAAAGAGAGAGCGAGAGACAGACTGGACAGCTAGACAGACAGACAGACAGACAGACAGACAGACAGACAGACAGACAGACAGACAGACAGACAGACAGACAGACAGACCGTTGGAATGTTTCTGAGGTCTAAAGTAGCATTTCCTATTAATCACTGGAATTGTTGTGATTGTTGTTGTTGTCTGAGTTGATGTTTTATGAATTCCCCATCATCATCAGAGGGATAGTTATAACATCGTACTCTCTCCCCCTCCTCCTATATCTCTCCTTCTCCTCCTATATCTCTCCTTCTCTTCCTATATCTCTCCTTCTCCTCCTATATCTCTCCTTCTCTTCCTATATCTCTCCTTCTCCTCCTATATCTCTCCTTCTCTTCCTATATCTCTCCTTCTCCTCCTATATCTCTCCCCCTCTTTCTATATCTCTCCTTCTCCTCCTATATCTCTCCTTCTCTTCCTATATCTCTCCTTCTCCTCCTGTCCTCATCTCTCCTTCTCCTCCTATATCTCTCCTTCTCCTCCTGTCCTCATCTCTCCTTCTCCTCCTGTCCTCATCTCTCCTTCTCTTCCTATATCTCTCCTTCTCCTCCTATATCTCTCCTTCTCTCCTTCTCCTCCTATATCTCTCCTTCTCCTGCTCTCTTGATCTCTCCCTCTCTTCCTATATCTCTCCTTCGCCTCCTCTCTTCCTGTCTCTCCTTCTCCTCCTATATCTCTCCTTCTCTCCTTCTCCTCCTATATCTCTCCTTCTCCTGCTCTCTTGATCTCTCCCTCTCTTCCTATATCTCTCCTTCGCCTCCTCTCTTCCTGTCTCTCCTTCTCCTCCTCTCCTCATCTCTCCCTTTTCCTCTCTCTTTCTCTCCCTCTCCCTCAGCTTTGAGACCGACCCTCCAATCACTGACCCTCCAATCACAGACGACCTTCCTGTCACCGACGACGACCTTCCCAAGATGGCAGCCGACTCAGCCTCTGACGACAGCAAGTTCCTACGGCAGGACGACGACTTCAAGAACAGTGGTGTGGGGCAGGCTGATTGGTCGGCCAAGAAGATGGTGTGGATCCCGTCAGAGAAGGAGGGTTTTGAGGCCGCCAGCATCAAGGAGGAGAAGGGAGACGATGTAAGGCTGTTACACCCCAAATGGCACCCTATTCCCTATATAGTACACTACTTTTCACCAGGGCCCTAGTGCACTATATAGTAAATCTTCCTCCTCCTCTTCCTCATCTTCCTCAACTTCTTCCTCCTCCTCCTCATCCTCTTTCTCCTCTTCTTCCTCCTCCTCTTCATCTTTCTCCACTTCCTCCTCATTTTCCTCCTCTTCCTCCTGCTCCTCATCTTCCTCCTCCTCATCTTCATCATCTTCCTCCTCCTCTTCCTCATTCTCCTCCTCTTCATCTGTTTCCTCCTCTTCCTCTTCCTCCTGCTCCTCATCTTCTTCCTCCTCCTCTTCCTCCTCCTCTCTCCTCCTCTCCAGGTGCTGGTAGAGTTGGCTAACGGTAGGAAAGCGACAGTCAACAAGGATGACATCCAGAAGATGAACCCTCCTAAGTTCAGTAAGGTGGAGGACATGGCAGCTCTTACCTGTCTCAACGAGGCCTCTGTCCTCCACAACCTCAAAGAGAGGTACTTCTCCAGCCTCATCTACGTGAGTACGCTCTTAGAAAGAAAGGCTTCCAAAAGGCTTCTTCAGCTGTCCCCATAGGAGAAGCCTTTTGGGTTCCATGTAGATACCTCTGTGGAAAGGGTCCTATATGGAACCCAAAAGGGTTCTACCTGGAACCCAAAAGGGTTCTACCTGGAACCCAAAAAGGGTTCTTCAAAGGGTTCTCCTATGGGGACAGCCGAAGAAACATTTTAGGTTCTAGATAGCACTAGAACCAGTGGGCTAAATCACCACCACACACAGTGTTTCTGGGTAGTCTTAAACAAACCTACTGTGAAACTAAAGTATACACCTGACACACATGGTTATGGGCTTAAAGAAAGAAGCCACCTGTACCATGTCAGATATAGAGTTTACATGTATTACATTTAGAGATTCAATCCTAATATTACACTTTATATGCATCACAGAGGACTGAAATATAACAAAACCGTTTGACATAGAAACATTGGATTCTCAGCGGGTTTTTATGAATAATGTTTATAAAATTATGAAATTATAAAAAATATGAATAACATTCCACCCATGAGGCCGCTAGAGGGTGATTTGGTCACATTCCACCCATGAGGCCACTAGAGGGGGATTTGGTCACATTCCACCCATGAGGCCACTAGAGGGTGATTTGGTCACATTCCACCCATGAGGCCACTAGAGGGTGATTTGGTCACATTCCACCCATGAGGCCACTAGAGGGTGATTTGGTCACATTCCACCCATGAGGCCACTAGAGGGTGATTTGGTCACATTCCACCCATGAGGCCACTAGAGGGTGATTTGGTCACATTCCACCCATGAGGCCACTAGAGGGTGATTTGGTCACATTCCACCCATGAGGCCACTAGAGGGTGATTTGGTCACATTCCACCCATGAGGCCACTAGAGGGTGATTTGGTCACATTCCACCCATGAGGCCACTAGAGGGTGATTTGGTCACATTCCACCCATGAGGCCACTAGAGGGTGATTTGGTCACATTCCACCCATGAGGCCACTAGAGGGTGATTTGGTCACATTCCACCCATGAGGCCACTAGAGGGTGATTTGGTCACATTCCACCCATGAGGCCACTAGAGGGTGATTTGGTCACATTCCACCCATGAGGCCACTAGAGGGTGATTTGGTCATTTGACTGCAGGAAAGGCGTGAGTGTATAGACAATATCCGTATACACACACACACACACACACACACACACACACACACACACACACACACACACGTACACAGGCATGCACACACACACGCACAGGTACATACACGCACTCACATGCACAAACAATACACACACAAACATGATGTCAATGAGCAATTTGTGCTGAAGTTTTTATCATGTGTACGGAACAAAAATTATGATTTGGTTTTAAGTGTATGTTGATCCTAACCTTTCCTCTCTTCCTCCTCTTGCCCCTCTCCTCCCCCATCCACTCCTCTCCTCTCCTCTTCCTCCATCCTCCTCCTTCCCCTCCACTCCCCTCCTCTCCCCTCCCCTCATCTCCTCTCCCCTGCTCCTCCTCCCGCTCCTCTCCTCCTTCGCTCCTCTCCTCTCCCTTCCTCCCCCTCCTCTCCTCTCTTCTCTTCTCCTCTCCTCCTCTCCTCTCCTCTTCTCCTCTTCTCTCCTCCTCCTCTCTTCTCCTCTCCTCCTCCCCCTCCTTCCCCTCTTCCCCCTTCCCTCTCCTCCTCCCTCTCCCCTCCTCTCCAGACGTATTCAGGTCTGTTCTGTGTGGTGGTGAACCCCTATAAGATGCTTCCTATCTACTCAGAGAAAATCATTCAGATTTATAAGGGGAAGAAACGCCACGAGGTTCCTCCTCATATCTACTCCATCACTGATAACGCTTACAGGAACATGATGCAAGGTAAAGGGGAGAGGGACACAGAGAGAGAGAGACAGAGACACAGAGACACAGAGAGAGAGAGACAGAGAGAGAGACAGAGAGAGAGACAGAGAGAGAGACAGCGAGAGAGAGAGAGAGACAGAGACAGAGAGAGAGAAAGACAAAGAGAGAGGGAGACAGAGAAAGAGAGAGAGAGAGATAGAGAGAGAGACAGAGAGAGAGAGAGAGAGAGAGAGAGAGAGACAGAGAGAGAGAGAGATAGAGAGAGAGACAGAGAGAGAGAGAGAGAGAGAGATAGAGAGAGAGACAGAGAGAGAGAGAGAGAGAGAGAGAGAGAGAGAGTGGGGGGTGTTTGTATAGGCTTACTCTCTGTGTGTGTGTGTGTGTGTGTGTGTGTGTGTGTGTGTGTGTGTGTGTGTGTGTGTGTGTGTGTGTGTGTGTGTGTGTGTGTGTGTAATTTAATGAATGTTATAGAAACAGGACAGTTTAATTGAGGACAGGTGATACAGCATTGAATGTCTAGAGATATCTGTCTGTCTGGTCTAGCAGTGGATTTAACCTCAAACCTGCCTTCCAAATGGTACCCTGCTATTCCCTATATAGTGCACTACTTTAGACCAGGGCCCTATTCCCTATATAGTGCACTACTATTCACCAGGGCCCTATTCCCTATATAGTGAACTACTATTCACCAGGGCCCTATTCCCTATATAGTGCTCTACTATTCACCAGGGCCCTATTCCCTATATAGTGAACTACTATTCACCAGAGCCCTATTCCCTATATAGTGCACTACTATTCACCAGGGCCCTATTCCCTATATAGTGCACTACTTTAGACCAGAGCCCTACTCCCTATATAGTGCACTACTATTCACCAGGGCCCTATTCCCTATATAGTGAACTACTATTCACCAGGGCCCTATTCCCTATATAGTGCACTACTATAGACCAGGGCCCTATTCCCTATATAGTGCACTACTATTCACCAGGGCCCTATTCCCTATATAGTGCACTGCTATTCACCAGGGCCCTATTCCCTATATAGTGCACTACTATTCACCAGGGCCCTATTCCCTATATAGTGCACTGCTATTCACCAGGGCCCTATTCCCTATATAGTGCACTACTATTCACCAGGGCCCTATTCCCTATATAGTGCACTACTATTCACCAGGGCCCTATTCCCTATATAGTGCACTACTATTCACCAGGGCCCTATTCCCTATATAGTGCACTACTATTCACCAGGGCCCTATTCCCTATATAGTGCACTACTATTCACCAGGGCCCTATTCCCTATATAGTGCACTACTATTCACCAGGGCCCTATTCCCTATATAGTGCACTACTATTCACCAGGGCCCTATTCCCTATATAGTACACTACTATTCACCAGGGCCCTATTCCCTATATAGTGCACTACTATTCACCAGATCCCTATTCCCTATATAGTGCACTACTGTTCACCAGATCACATCAAATCAAATATAACTGTATTTGTAACATGCTTCGTGAACAGCAGGTTTAGGCTAACAGTGAAATGCTGATTTATGTTCCCAACAATGAAGAGAGAAGATGAGATAAAATTAATAATATACAAATAATAACACAATGAATAAATACACAATGATTAATGATAACTTAGTTATATTCACTGGGCACCAGTACCAAGTCAATGATAACTTGGTTACAGTGGGGGAAAAAAGTATTTGATCCCCTGCTGATTTTGTACGTTTGCCCACTGACAAAGAAATGATCAGTCTATAATTTTAATGGAAGGTTTATTTGAACAGTGAGAGACAGAATAACAACCACAAAATTCAGAAAAACACATGTCAAAAATGTTTTAAATGATTTGCATTTTAATGAGGGAAATAAGTATTTGACCCCCTCTCAGTCAGAAAGATTTCTGGCTCCCAGGTGTCTTTTATACAGGTATAACAACAGCAAAGGACCTTATGAAGATGCTGGAGGAAACCGGTACAAAAGTATCTATATCCACAGTAAAACGAGTCCTATATCTACATAACCTGAAAGGCCGCTCAGCAAGGAAGAAGCCACTGCTCCAAACCGCCATAAAAAAGCCAGACTACGGTTTGCAACTGCACATGGGGACAAAGATCGTACTTTTTGGAGAAATGTCCTCTGGTCTGATGAAACAAAAATAGAACTGTTTGGCCATAATGACCATCGTTATGTTTGGAGGAAAAAGGGGGAGGCTTGCAAGCCGAAGAACACCATCCCAACCGTGAAGCACGGGGGTGGCAGCATCATGTTGTGGGGGTGCTTTGCTGCAGGAGGGACTGGTGCACTTCACAAAATAGATGGCATCATGAGGCAGGAAAATTATGTGGATATATTGAAGCAACATCTCAAGACATCAGTCTGGAAGTTAAAGCTTGGTCGCAAATGGGTCTTCCAAATGGACAATGACCCCAAGCATACTTCCAAAGTTGTGGCAAAATGGCTTAAGGACAAAAAAGTCAAGGTATTGGAGTGGCCATCACAAAGCCCTGATCTCAATCCTATAGAAAATTTGTGGGCAGAACTGAAAAAGTGTGTGCGAGCAAGGAGGCCTACAAACCTGACTCAGTTACACCAGCTCTGTCAGGAGGAATGGGCCAAAATTCACCCAACTTATTGTGGGAAGCTTGTGGAAGGCTGCCCGATACGTTTGACCCAAGTTATACAATTTAAAGGCAATGCTACCAAATACTAATTGAGTGTATGTAAACTTCTGACCCACTGGGAATGTGATGAAAGAAATAAAAGCTGAAATAAATAATTCTCTCTACTATTATTCTGACATTTCACATTCTTAAAATAAAGTGGTGATCCTAACTGACCTAAGACAGGGAATTCTTTATAGAATTAAATGTCAGGATTTGTGAAAAACTGAGTTTAAATGTATTTGGCTACGGTGTATGTAAACTTCCCAAGTCAACTGTAGATATGTAAATATAGGTAGTGGTAAAGTGACTAGGCAACAGGATAGCGATTAAACAGATAGAACTATTTTGGGTTCCATGTAGAACCCATCCCACAGAGTGTACTACATGGAACCCAAGAGGGTTCTACCTAGAACCAAAGGCAGTGCATTATTTAGGGAATAGGATACAATTTCAGACAGAACCTAAATCCTACTGGTCCAGTTTCCAGAACCTAAATCCTACTGGTCCAGTTTCCAGAACCTAAATCCTACTGGTCCAGTTTCCAGAACCTAAATCCTACTGGTCCAGTTTCCAGCCATCAGTAGGGGGTGATCTCCAAAATACCCAGACATGGAGTCTGTCTGTGTGTGTTAAGTTATGTGTGTGTGTGTGTTAAGGTGTGTGTGTGTGTGTGTGTGTGTGTGTGTGTGTGTTGTGTGTGTGTGTGTGTGTGTGTGTGTGTGTGTGTGTGTGTATGTATATCTGTGTGTGTGTGTGTGTGTGTATGTATATCTGTGTGTGTGTGTGTTTGTGTTTCAAAATACCCATACATGGAGCAGGTTACCAAGGTTACCTTCCTCCAGTAGCCCTCTCCATCCCCCTGCTATTTTTAGCCAATATTGAGTGACAGAGAAGTTAATCTGGTGCAGAAATAGATGTAGGAACATTTAGGAAGCTGTTCCTAGCCTCTAGTCTTTCCTCTATGTGTGAGTGAACAAAGCACCTTAAGTTCATGTTTGGTGTGTTCAGCTTGGCTTCAACTGTCCTGCCTTAACCCATCTCTCTCCCTCTGTTTCCCTTCTCTCCTTCTATCGCTCTCCTATCTCTATCTATCTCTCTCTCTCTCTCTCTCTCTCTCTCTCTCTCCTCAACCTCAACCTCACTCTCTCTCTCTCTCCCTCCCCCTCCTCTCCCCTTCCCTGTCTCCCTCCCTCTCCCTCTCCCCTTCCCTCCCTCCCTCCGTACCTGCCTTTCTCTCTGTCTTTCTCCACAGAGCGTGAGGACCAGTCAATTCTGTGCACGTGAGTCCAAACCTCAAACACAGACATATTTTTTCCAACACATGAACTTGTTGCCCCTTGTGCCAGGGATGCGTCCCAAATGTAACCTTATCCCATGACCTTGGGACTATCAGGTTCTACCTGAGCTAAGCATTGTTCTGAGATTTTGAGCATCAACTGCAGATAGAACCCTATGGTTCTGAAATGTCAATCTGGGTTCAGCCATAAGTTACTCTCTGACACTTCTGAATTAGACAGAGGTGAGTCTGGACCCCTGTCCCTCTCCTCTCTAACCCCCTGTCTCTCTCCTCTCTACCCCCTGACCCTCTCCTCTCTAACCCCCTGTCTCCCTCCTCTCTAACCCCCTGTCTCTCTCCTCTCTACCCCCTGTCTCTCTCCTCTCTAACGCCCTGACCCTCTCCTCTCTAACCCCCTGTCTCTCTCCTCTCTAACCCCCTGTCTCTCTCCTCTCTAACCCCCTGTCCCTCTCCTCTCTAACCCCCTGTCTCCCTCCTCTCTAACCCCCTGTCCCTCTCCTCCCAAACCCCCTGTCCCTCTCCTCTCTAACCCCCTGTCTCCCTCCTCTCTACCCCACCAGAGGTGAGTCTGGACCCCTGTCTCTCTCCTCTCTAACCCCCTGTCCCTCTCCTCTCTAACCCCTGTCCCTCTCCTCTCTAACCCCCTGTCCCTCTCCTCTCTAACCCCCTGTCCCTCTCCTCCCTAACGCCCTGTCCCTCTCCTCTCTAACCCCCTGTCCCTCTCCTCTCTAACCCCCTGTCTCCCTCCTCTCTAACCCCCTGTCTCTCTCCTCTCTACCCCACCAGAGGTGAGTCTGGACCCCTGTCCCTCTCCTCTCTAACCCCCTGTCCCTCTCCTCTCTAACCCCCTGTCCCTCTCCTCTCTAACCCCCTGTCCCTCTCCTCTCTACCCCACCAGAGGTGAGTCTGGACCCCTGTCCCTCTCCTCTCTAACCCCCTGTCCCTCTCCTCTCTAACCCCCTGTCCCTCTCCTCTCTAACCCCCTGTCCCTCTCCTCCCTAACCCCCTGTCCCTCTCCTCTCTACCCCACCAGAGGTGAGTCTGGACCCCTGTCCCTCTCCTCTCTAACCCCCTGTCTCCCTCCTCCCTAACCCCCTGTCCCTCTCCTCCCTAACCCCCTGTCCCTCTCCTCTCTAACCCCCTGTCTCCCTCCTCTCTAACCCCCTGTCCCTCTCCTCTCTAACCCCCTGTCCCTCTCCTCTCTAACCCCCTGTCCCTCTCCTCTCTACCCCACCAGAGGTGAGTCTGGACCCCTGTCCCTCTCCTCCCTAACCCCCTGTCCCTCTCCTCCCTAACCCCCTGTCCCTCTCCTCTCTAACCCCCTGTCCCTCTCCTCTCTAACCCCCTGTCCCTCTCCTCTCTACCCCACCAGAGGTGAGTCTGGAGCGGGGAAGACAGAGAACACAAAGAAGGTGATCCAGTATCTGGCGGTGGTGGCTTCCTCTCACAAGGGCAGCAAGAAGGACACTGGAGCTGTGAGTGTTACCTGTAGTGTACAATACAATATGATACACTATAATACACTGGAGCTGTGTTACCTGTAGTGTACAATACAATATGATACACTATAATACACTGGAGCTGTGTTACCTCTAGTGTACAATACAATATGATACACTATAATACACTGGAGCTGTGTTACCTGTAGTGTACAATACAATATGATACACTATAATACACTGGAGCTGTGAGTGTTACCTCTAGTGTACAATACAATATGATACACTATAATACACTGGAGCTGTGTTACCTGTAGTGTACAATACAATATGATACACTATAATACACTGGAGCTGTGTTACCTGTAGTATACAATACAATATGATACACTATAATACACTGGAGCTGTGAGTGTTACCTGTAGTGTACAATACAATATGATACACTATAATACACTGGAGCTGTGAGTGTTACCTGTAGTGTACAATACAATATGATACACTATAATACACTGGAGCTGTGAGTGTTACCTGTAGTATACAATACAATATGATACACTATAATACACTGGAGCTGTGTTACCTGTAGTGTACAATACAATATGATACACTATAATACACCGGAGCTGTGAGTGTTACCTGTAGTGTACAATACAATATGATACACTATAATACACTGGAGCTGTGAGTGTTACCTGTAGTGTACAATACAATATGATACACTATAATACACTGGAGCTGTGAGTGTTACCTGTAGTATACAATACAATATGATACACTATAATACACTGGAGCTGTGTTACCTGTAGTGTACAATACAATATGATACACTATAATACACCGGAGCTGTGAGTGTTACCTGTAGTGTACAATACAATATGATACACTATAATACACTGGAGCTGTGTTAACTCTAGTGTACAATACAATATGATACACTATAATACACTGGAGCTGTGAGTGTTACCTGTAGTGTACAATACAATATGATACACTATAATACACTGGAGCTGTGTTACCTGTAGTGTACAATACAATATGATACACTATAATACACTGGAGCTGTGTTAACTCTAGTATACAATACAATATGAGACACTATAATACACTGGAGCTGTGTTACCTGTAGTGTACAATACAATATGATACACTATAATACACTGGAGCTGTGTTACCTGTAGTATACAATACAATATGATACACTATAATACACTGGAGCTGTGTTACCTGTAGTGTACAATACAATATGATACACTATAATACACTGGAGCTGTGAGTGTTACCTGTAGTGTACAATACAATATGATACACTATAATACACTGGAGTTGTGTTACCTGTAGTATACAATACAATATGATACACTATAATACACTGGAGTTGTGTTACCTGTAGTATACAATACAATATGATACACTATAATACACTGGAGCTGTGTTACCTGTAGTATACAATACAATATGATACACTATAATACACTGGAGCTGTGTTACCTGTAGTGTACAATACAATATGATACACTATAATACACTGGAGCTGTGTTACCTGTAGGGTTGCAAAACTTTCCCAAATTTTCCAGAAATCCTGGATGAAAGTTTCCTGTAATCAGGATGGAATAAGCAGGACATCTGGGAATCATCCAACTGGGATTTCCGGAAAACCTGGGAATTTACAGGAATTTTTACAACCCCTACCTCTACTGTACTCTGCTAAACACATTCAATACAATGTGACTTGTTTAGTCCCTCAGAGGATAGCAGCAGATATCGAGTTGATGGGAATTGAACTGAAACGTCTAAACTGTGTAACCCTTCTGTTTTAATTGAGAAGAGAGCTCATAAGAGACTGTACTTTTATTATTGTGATAACAAAACATTTCTTTAACAATGAAAGACATTTCTGTGTGACATTTTTGTTGTGTGACAGGATGCAGCAACACTAGTCAAGGTATGACAAGTCTTTCTGTGATGTGGGCTATGCAGACTACTGTAACCTTAACTGACTGTGTGGTAGAAACTAATGTTGGTCTGGTTGGTGGACTGCTTCCTCCTCAGTTTGGGGTGTGCTGCTTTGTGCCTGCTGGTGGTTTAGGCTGTAGGTCTTCTGCTGAAGAGGCAAATCTATCAGAATCAATACTGATAGCCAATGAGCTGTACTCTAAGTCCTGCTATGGACCCCCCCCCCCCTCCCCAGTAGTTATATATTCAATACTGATAGCCAATGAGCTGTACTCTAAGTCCTGCTATGGACCCCCCTCTAGTTCTATATTCAATACTGATAGCCAATGAGCTGTACTCTAAGTCCTGCTTTGGACCACCCCCCCTATTTCTATATTCATACTCTATATATTCTATATTCCCCTTACCCAATTACAGAAGAAGACAGTTTAGGGTTCATAGCAGAAAAAGGACAATAGAAGAATACTTTATTGTGTATCATAATATGTTATGCCAGGTTGTAATACGTTATGCCAGGTTATGCCAGGTTATGATATGTTATGCCAGGTTATGATACATTACGCCAGGTTATGATACGTTATGCCAGGCTATGATACGTTATAACAGGTTATGCCAGGTTATAATATGTTATGCCAGGTTATAATACGTTATGACAGGTTATGATATGTTATAACAGGTTATGCCTGGTTATAATATGTTGTGCCAGGTTATAACACATTATGCCAGGTTATGATACATCATGCCAGGTTATAATACATTATGCCAGGTTAGACCAGGTTCCAATACGTTATGCCAGGTTATCATTCGTTATGCCAGGTTATAAAACGTTATGCCAGATTATAATACGTTATGCCAGGTTATGCCACATTATCAAACATTATGCCAGGTTATGCCAGGTTATAATACGTTATGCCAGGTTATAATTCATTATAATACGTTATGCCAGGTAATAATGCATTATAATATGTTATGCCAGGTTACAATGCATTATAATACATTATACCAGGTTATAATACATTATAATAGGTTATAATGATCACATCATCCTCTGTAGGAGAAGCCAGAGAAGCCTGGGTCTCTGGCCTATGTGAGTATGAGAGTAGCACCCTATTCCCTATTTAGTGCACTACTTTTGACCACCGCCTATAGAGGTCTGGTAAAAGAAGTGCACTGCATATGTAATAGGGTGCCATTTGGGAGTTCATAGCTGCATGCTAGCTAGCGTGTCACACCTACATTTGATTAAACGATATGATCAATCTCTCCTCTCCTATAGCATGTGAACACTATTAACTGTTGATGGACCTCTCTGCGTGTTAGAAAGTAGTGGCCTGTATGACATTTAAAATAGTGTGTGAAACATCAGTCACCCCATAATAATCTTTTCACTAATCTCTCTGAGTGGTTGCTATGCTACATCTCACTGACTGTGTTTTGCTCTGTGTCTGTTGCGCTGCTTTGTAGTGTGCTAAAAAAAAGGTGTGTCTCAGTTGTCCATTTTCTTTCTTGTTGTACAGTGTAACGTAACTTGTGTTGTTTTGTTGTGTGACATCATTCTTTGGTAATATGCATGAAGTGGAATAATGATTGTGATGTCACAGATATGTGATTGTTTTTCCTCCTTTCCCCCGTTTGCCCTCCAGGGGGAGCTAGAGAAGCAGCTGCTGCAGGCCAACCCCATCCTGGAAGCCTTCGGGAACGCCAAGACCATCAAGAACGACAACTCCTCACGATTCGTAATCAACTCACAGTTTACACACACTCAGACACTATTACACACTCAGACACTATTACACACACTCAGACACTATTACACACTCAGACACTATTACACACTCAGACACTATTACACACTCAGACACTGTTACACACTCAGACACTATTACACACTCAGACACTATTACACACTCAGACACTATTACACACACTATTACACACTCAGACACTATTACACACACTCAGACACTATTACACACTCAGACACTATTACACACACTCAGACACTATTACACACTCAGACACTATTACACACACTATTACACACACTATTACACACTATGTATCCTACATATCTCTCCTCACATATATCCTACATATCTCCCCTCACATATACAGTATCCTACATATCTCCCCTCACCTATACAGTATCCTACATATCTCCCCTCATATATACAGTATCCTACATATCTCCCCTCACATATATCCTACATATCTCCCCTCACCTATACAGTATCCTACATATCTCCCCTCACCTATACAGTATCCTACATATCTCCCCTCATATATACAGTATCCTACATATCTCCCCTCACATATATCCTACATATCTCCCCTCACCTATACAGTATCCTACATATCTCCCCTCACCTATACAGTATCCTACATATCTCCCCTCATATATACAGTATCCTACATATCTCCCCTCACATATATCCTACATATCTCCCCTCACCTATACAGTATCCTACATATCTCCCCTCACATATACAGTATCCTACATATCTCCCCTCACCTATACAGTATCCTACATATCTCCCCTCATATATACAGTATCCTACATATCTCTCCTCACATATACAGTATCCTACATATCTCTCCTCACATATACAGTATCCTACATATCTCTCCTCATATATACAGTATCCTACATATCTCTCCTCATATATACAGTATCCTACATATCTCTCCTCACATATACAGTATCCTACATATCTCTCCTCACATATACAGTATCCTACATATCTCTCCTCACATATACAGTATCCTACATATCTCTCCTCACATATACAGTATCCTACATATCTCCCCTCACATATACAGTATCCTACATATCTCTCCTCATATATACAGTATCCTACATATCTCTCCTCACATATACAGTATCCTACATATCTCTCCTCACATATACAGTATCCTACATATCTCTCCTTACAGGGCAAGTTTATTAAGCTCAACTTTGACGTGACCGGATTCCTCGTTGGAGCCAACATCGATACCTGTATCCTCATGAAATATACTTTCTATAAATATACAGACTTGGGGCTCCTTATAGAGATGTATTGTAGTGTTTATCAAATTCATGTTTTAGAGATTTGGGAGACATTATAACACACAAAAGGGACAGTTTCCCAGACACAGATTAAACCTAGTCCTGGACTAAAAAGCATGTTCAATTAAGAATGTATATTTATATTTCATGTGTGTCGGGGGAAACTGGCCCAACGTAAAATGCAGTGTCTTGTTCCTGCACCACAGAGGTTTTTTGTCTTTAACCCTCCCCTGTCCACCAGACCTGCTGGAGAAGTCTCGCTGTATCCGCCAAGCCAAGATAGAGAGAGCCTTCCATATCTTTTACTACATGGTGGCCGGGGCAAAGGACCAACTAAAAGGTGAGGAGATGGATAGATGGAAGGATGGATGGACAGGACAGGATTGGTCGGTTCCTCCTAAATCAAGGGTCGGCAATAATTTTGTCTCGAGGGGCCACATCGGGATTTCAAAATTCTGGGTCGAGCCCACAACCTGTCCTAGATAGTTATGGTCATTTAAAGGACAGGTCTGAAACGACTTTGTGTCTCTATATAGAGAAGCTGTTGCAGGGGGGTTTCAGTGTGTATCGTTTACTGGTAGCAGTAAACACTGAGTGTGCAAAACATTAAGAAAACCTTCCTAATATTGAGTTGAACCCAACATCTCATTTACCCTCAGAACAGCCTCAATTCATCAGGATATGGACACTACAAGGTGTTGAAAGCGTTCCACAGGGATGCTGGCCCATGTTGACTAAAATGCTTCCCACAGTTGTGTAAAGTTGGCTGGATGTCCTTTGAGTGGTGGACCATTCTTGATACACACAGGAAACTGTGGAGTGTGAAAAACCCAGCAGCATTGCAGTTCTTGACACAAACCGGTGCGCCTGGCACCTACTACCATACCCTGTTCAAAGGCACTTAAAAATGTTGTCTTGCCCATTCACCCTCTGAATGGAACACATACACAATCCATGTCTCAATTGTCTCAAAGCTTAAAAATCCTTCTTTAACCTGCCTCCTCCCCTTCATCTACACTGATTGAAGTGGATTTAACAGGTGACATCAATAAGGGATTGTAGCTTTCACCTGGATTCACCTGGTCAGTCTGTGTCATGGAAAGAGTTGTGTATACTCAGTGTGTCTTATTGCTGTTATAAACTGGGTACCAATGTAATTAGAGTAGTAAAAATACATGTTTTGTCATACCTGTGGTATACGGTCTGATATACCACGGCTGTCAGCCAATCAGCATTCAGGGCTGGAACCACCCAGTTTATAATGTCTGATCTACCATGGCTTTTAGCCAATCAGCATCCAGGACACAAACTACCCAGTTTATAATAATATCATAAATATTATAAACTGGGTGGTTCGAGCCCTGAATGCTGATTGGCTGACAGCCATGGTATATCAGACCGTATACCACGGGTATGACAAAACATGTATTTTTACTACTCTAATTACATTGGTAACCAGTTTATAATAGCAATAAGACACCTTGGGGGTTTGTGGTATATGGCCAGTATCCCACGGCTAAGGTCTGTATCCAGACACTCCACGTTGCGTTGTGCATAAGAACAGCCCTTAGCCGTGGTATATTGGCCATATGCCACACCTCCTCAGGCCTTATTGTTTAATTATATAGTGTATAAACCATACAGCTCCTCCTCCCCTGTCTGTCTCCGTATAGAGGAGCTGTTACTGGAGGATTTTGGGGACTACCGGTTCCTGGTGGCAGGTCATGTGGAGGTGCCTGGTCAGGAAGATGATGAGATGTTCATAGAAACACTGGAGGCCATGGAGATCATGGGTTTCTCTGAGGACGAGAGGACAGGTACTGGGGGGAAGGGGAGGGCTGTCTCTGAGGACGATAGGACAGGTACTGGGGGAAGGGGAGGGCTGTCTCTGAGGACGAGAGGACAGGTACTGGGGGAAGGGGAGGGCTGTCTCTAAGGACGAGAGGACAGGTACTGGGGGAAGGGGAGGGCTGTCTCTGAGGACGAGAGGACAGGTACTGGGGGAAGGGGAGGGCTGTCTCTGAGGACGAGAGGACAGGTACTGGGGGAAGGGGAGGGCTGTCTCTAAGGACCAGGGGACAGGTACTGGGAGAAGGGGAGGGCTGTCTCTGAGGACGAGAGGACAGGTACTGGGGGGAAGGGGAGGGCTGTCTCTGAGGACGAGAGGACAGGTACTGGGGGAAGGGGAGGGCTGTCTCTGAGGACGAGAGGACAGGTACTGGGGGAAGGGGAGGGCTGTCTCTGAGGACCAGGGGACAGGTACTGGGGAAGGGGAGGGCTGTCTCTGAGGACGAGAGGACAGGTACTGGGGGGAAGGGGAGGGCTGTCTCTGAGGACGAGAGGACAGGTACTGGGGAAGGGGAGGGCTGTCTCTGAGGACGAGAGGACAGGTACTGGGGGGAAGGGGAGGGCTGTCTCTGAGGACGAGAGGACAGGTACTGGGGGGAAGGGGAGGGCTGTCTCTGAGGACGAGAGGACAGGTACTGGAGGAAGGGGAGGGCTGTCTCTGAGGACCAGAGGACAGGTACTAGAGGGAAGGGGAGGGCTGTCTCTGAGGACGAGAGGACAGGTACTGGGGGAAGAGGAGGGCTGTCTCTGAGGACCAGAGGACAGGTACTGGGGGAAGGGGAGGGCTGTCTCTGAGGACCAGGGGACAGGTACTAGAGGGAAGAGGAGGGCTGTCTCTGAGGACCAGGGGATAGATACTAGAGGGAAGAGGAGGGCTGTCTCTGAGGACCAGGGGATAGATACTAGAGGGAAGAGGAGGGCTGTCTCTGAGGACCAGGGGATAGATACTAGAGGGAAGAGGAGGGCTGTCTCTGAGGACCAGGGGATAGATACTAGAGGGAAGAGGAGGGCTGTCTCTGAGGACCAGGGGATAGATACTAGAGGGAAGAGGAGGGCTGTCTCTGAGGACCAGGGGATAGATATTAGAGGGAAGAGGAGGGCTGTCTCTGAGGACCAGGGGATAGATACTAGAGGGAAGAGGAGGGCTGTCTCTGAGGACCAGGGGATAGATACTAGAGGGAAGAGGAGGGCTGTCTCTGAGGACCAGGGGATAGATACTAGAGGGAAGAGGAGGGCTGTCTCTGAGGACCAGGGGATAGATACTAGAGGGAAGAGGAGGGCTGTCTGGCTTTTAGTCTATCATTCTCTTTCTCCACCTCACTTTGTCTTTCTCTGTCCGTCTGTCATTCTCTCGTTCTATCTCTCTTGAGGACGAGGGAATAGGTAGGGGTAGGGCTGTCTCTCTTTCTGCTGTCTCTCTCAGTGATGTCTGTCTCTCTCTCTCCTCCCACTCTCCTCTCCTCTCTCTAGGCATGATGAAGGTGGTCTCCACTGTGCTCCAGCTGGGGAACATTAAGTTCAACAAGGAGAGGAACAATGAGCAGGCCACCATGCCCGACAACACAGGTGATACATGACATCACACAGGTAGTAGCAGCACATGTGAGACATGACATCACACAGGTAGGAGAAACACAGGTGATACATGACATCACACAGGTAGTAGCAACACAGGTGATACATGACATCACACAGGTAGTAGCAGCACGTGAGACATGACATCACACAGGTAGTAGCAGCACATGTGAGACATGACATCACACAGGTAGGAGCAACACAGGTGAGACATGACATCACACAGGTAGGAGCAACACAGGTGATACATGACATCACACAGGTAGGAGCAACACAGGTGATACATGACATCACACAGGTAGGAACAACACAGGTGATACATGACATCACACAGGTAGGAGCAACACAGGTGATACATGACATCACACAGGTAGGAGCAACACAGGTGATACATGACATCACACAGGTAGGAGCAACACAGGTGATACATGACATCACACAGGTAGGAGCAACACAGGTGATACATGACATCACACAGGTAGTAGCAGCACATGTGAGACATGACATCACACAGGTAGGAGCAACACAGGTGATACATGACATCACACAGGTTGTAGCAGCACATGTGAGACATGACATCACACAGGTAGGAGCAACACAGGTGAGACATGACATCACAAGGGTAGTAAGAACACAGGTGTGACATGACATCACAAAGGTAGTAACCACACAGGTGAGACATGAAATCACACAGGTAGGAACAACACAGGTGGGACATGACATCACACAGGTAGGAGAAACACAGGTAACAACAGAGTTTGTTCACAGTAACACAAGCTTGAAAATACAGTTTACATTTAGCACAGTTAACACAGAGAGGAAAGCACAGGTAAGAAAGACAGCAGGTAACATACCACTAACACAGGTAAGAAAGACAACAGGTAACATACCACTAACACAGGTAAGAAAGATAGCAGGTAACATACCACTAACACAGGTATGAAAGACAGCAGGTAACATACCACTAACACAGGTATGAAAGACAGCAGGTAACATACCACTAACACAGGTATGAAAGATAACAGGTAACATACCACTAACACAGGTATGAAAGACAGCAGGTAACATACCACTAACACAGGTATGAAAGACAACAGGTAACATACCACTAACACAGGTATGAAAGACAACAGGTAACATACCACTAACACAGGTAAGAAAGACAGCAGGTAACATACCACTAACACAGGTATGAAAGACAGCAGGTAACATACCACTAACACAGGTATGAAAGACAACAGGTAACATACCACTAACACAGGTATGAAAGACAACAGGTAACATACCACTAACACAGGTATGAAAGACAGCAGGTAACATACCACTAACACAGGTATGAAAGACAGCAGGTAACATACCACTAACACAGGTATGAAAGACAACAGGTAACATACCACTAACACAGGTATGAAAGACAGCAGGTAACATACCACTAACACAGGTAAGAAAGACAGCAGGTAACATACCACTAACACAGGTATGAAAGACAACAGGTAACATACCACTAACACAGGTATGAAAGACAGCAGGTAACATACCACTAACACAGGTATGAAAGACAACAGGTAACATACCACTAACACAGGTATGAAAGACAGCAGGTAACATACCACTAACACAGGTAAGAAAGACAGCAGGGAACATACCACTAACACAGGTATGAAAGACAGCAGGTAACATACCACTAACACAGGTATGAAAGACAGCAGGTAACATACCACTAACACAGGTATGAAAGACTACAGGTAACATACCACTAACACAGGTATGAAAGATAACAGGTAACACAGTATGACTAATCTTTCTCTCTCTCGTTCCCTTTCTTCTCTTCTCTCTCTCTCTCTCTCTCTCTCTCTTCCTCCCCACTCTCCCCTCTCTCTCTTGCCTCCCTTCCTCCCCCTCTCTTCTCTCTCTCTCTCTTCAGCGGCTCAGAAAGTGTGCCACCTGCAGGGTATCAACGTGACAGACTTCACCCGTTCCGTCCTCACCCCCCGCATCAAGGTGGGCAGAGAGGTGGTGCAGAAGGCTCAGACCAAGGAACAGGTACTCTATTCTACTCTATTATGTTCTATTCTACTCTATTCTATTCTATTCTACTCTATTCTACTCTATTATGTTCTATTCTACTCTATTCTATTCTATTCTACTCTATTATGTTCTATTCTATTCTACTCTACTCTACTCTATTATGTTCTATTCTATTCTACTCTATTATGTTCTATTCTATTCTACTCTATTCTACTCTATTCTACTCTATTATGTTCTATTCTACTATATTCTACTCTATTCTGCTCTATTCTACTCTATTATGTTCTATTCGACTCTATTCTATTCTACTCTATTCTACTCTATTCTACTCTATTCTACTCTATTATGTTCTATTCTACTCTATTCTACTCTACTCTACTCTATTATGTTCTATTCTACTCTATTCTACTCTATTCTACTCTATTATGCTCTATTATGTTCTATTCTACTCTATTCTACTCTATTATGCTCTATTCTACTCTATTATGTTTTATTCTTCTATATTATGCTCTATTCTACTCTATTCTACTCTATTATGTTCTATTCTACTCTATTATGTTCTATTCTACTCTATTCTACTCTATTATGCTCTATTCTACTCTATTATGTTTTATTCTTCTATATTATGCTCTATTCTACTCTATTCTACTCTATTATGTTCTATTCTACTCTATTATGTTCTATTCTACTATATTATGTTTTATTCTACTCTATTCTACTCTATTATGTTCTATTCTACTCTATTATGTTTTATTCTTCTATATTATGCTCTATTCTACTCTATTCTACTCTATTATGTTCTATTCTACTCTATTCTACTCTATTATGTTCTATTCTACTATATTATGTTTTATTCTACTCTATTCTACTCTATTATGTTCTATTCTACTCTATTATGTTCTATTCTACTCTATTATGCTCTATTCTACTATCTTCTATTCTACTCTATTCTACTATCTTCTATTCTACTCTACTATCTTCTATTCTGCTCTATTCTACTCTATTATGCTCTATTCTACTATCTTCTATTATGCTCTATTCTACTATCTTCTATTATGCTCTATTCTACTTTGTTCTATTCTACTCTACTATCTTCTATTCTATTCTATTCAATTCTACTTTGTTCTATTCTGCTCTATTCTACTCTCTTCTATTCTATTCTATTAAATTCTACTTTGTTCTATTCTACTCGGTTCTACTTTGTTATATTTTACTTTATTCTATTCATTTCTACTCTATTGTACTATCTTCTATTCTACTCTATTCTACTCTGCTCTACTCTATTATATTCAATTATACTTTATTCTATTCTACTCGGTTCTACTTTGTTATATTTTACTCTATTCTATTAAACTCTACTCTATTCTATTAAACTCTACTCTGTTCTACTCTATTCTACTCTACTCTGTTCTACTCTATTATGTTCAATTCTACTCTGCTCTACTCTATTATATTCAATTATACTTTATTCTATTCTACTCGGTTCTACTTTGTTATATTTTACTCTATTCTATTCAACTCTACTCTATTCAACTCTACTCTATTCTACTCTATTCTACTCTACTCTGTTCTACTCTATTCTACACTATTCTACTGTGTTCTGCTGTATTCTACTGTATTGTATTGTATTACTCTATTCTATGCTACTATATTCTGCTCTATTCTACTTCATTGTATTCTACCCTTTTCTGTTCTATTATATTATACCCTGTTCAACTCGTACTTGTACTCTACTCTAATCTACTTTATTCTATTAAACTCTACTCTATTCTACTCTATTCTACTATCTTCTATTGTACTCTATTCTACTATGCTCTACTCTATTATATTCAATTCTACTTTATTCTAATCTACTCGGTTCTACTTTGTTATATTTTACTCTACTCTATTCAACTCTACTATATTCAACTCTACTATATTCAACTCTACTATATTCAACTCTACTCTATTCTATTCTACTATATTATGTTATATTATGCTCTATTCTATTCAACTCTACTATATTCTACTCTATTATAATCTACTATAATCTACCCGATTCTATTCTATTCAACTCTACTATATTCTACTCTATTATAATCTACTATAATCTACCCGATTCTATTCTATTCAACTCTACTCTATTCAACTCTACTCTATTCAACTCTACTATATTCAACTCTATTATAATCTACTATAATCTACCTGATTCTATTCTATTCAACTCTACTATATTCTACTCTATTATAATCTACTATAATCTACCCGATTCTATTCAACTCTACTCTATTCAACTCTACTCTATTCAACTCTACTATATTCAACTCTATTATAATCTACTATAATCTACCTGATTCTATTCTATTCAACTCTACTATATTCTACTCTATTATAATCTACTATAATCTACCCGATTCTATTCCATTCAACTCTACTATATTCAACTCTACTCTATTCAACTCTACTATATTCAACTCTGTTTGACTCCATTCTATTATGTTCTACTCTATTCTGTTTTATACAACTATACATTACTCTAATCTACTATATTCTGTTTTATACAACTATACATTACTCTAATCTACTCTATTCTATTAAACTTGTTTCTTCTCTTTAATCAACTCTATTATGTTCTACTCTATTCTTCTCTACTATATTTGACTCTATTCAACACTACTCTATTCTACTCTGTTCAACACTACTCTATTCAACACTACTCTATTCTGTTCTATTATGTTCTACCCTATTCTACTCTGTTCTATTCTAATCTACTCTATTCTAATCTATTTATCTCTACTCTACTCTATTCAACTCTAATCTATTCTATTAAACTATATTCTACTCTATTCTACTCTATTCTACTCTATTCTACTCTACTCTACTCTACTCTATTATGTTCTATTCTACTATATTCTATTCTACTCTATTCTACTCTACTCTACTCTACTCTACTCTACTCTACTCTACTCTATTCTACTCTACTCTACTCTACTCTACTCTACTCTATTCTACTATGTTCTACTCTACTCTACTCTACTCTATTCTATTAAACTATATTCTACTCTACTCTACTCTACTCTACTCTATTCTACTATATTCTATTCTACTCTATTCTACTCTACTCTACTCTACTCTACTCTACTCTATTCTACTCTACTCTACTCTACTCTACTCTACTCTATTCTACTCTATTCTATTCTACTCTACTCTACTCTACTCTACTCTACTCTATTCTACTCTATTCTACTCTACTCTACTCTACTCTATTCTACTCTATTCTACTCTATTCTACTCTACTCTACTCTACTCTACTCTACTCTACTCTATTCTACTCTACTCTACTCTATTCTACTCTACTGTATTTCATTATTCTCTAGTCTATTGTATTCTACTTTATTCTATTCTAGATACAATACCTTCCTCTCACATGTTCAGTTAAAAGTTTCATCTTATTTTCAACAGAGACCTGGCAACATATAATGTATCTGAAGCATAAGTAGTTATAGTACATAGCCTTTCTCCAGGAGAAGCTTTAGTCAGAGACAGGGATGTACGGGGAGGCAGACAAGATGACGGTTCACACACTCACTGTCTCTCTATCTCTCTCTCTCTCTCTCCCTCTCCTTCTCCCCTCCCGCTCCCTCTCCTTCTCCCTCTCCTTCTCCCCTCTCTCTCCCTCTCCTTCTCCCCTCTCCTTCTCCCCCTCCCTCTCCTCCCCTCCCTCTCCTTCTCCCCCAGGCTGACTTTGCCATCGAGGCCCTAGCGAAGGCCATGTATGAGCGGTTGTTCAGGTGGATCCTGGCTAGGGTGAATAAGACTCTGGATAAGGCCAAACGTAAAGGAGCATCATTCCTGGGGATCCTAGACATCGCTGGCTTTGAAATCTTTGAGGTGAGATTGAGGAGCATCATCTTTAAGTTGACAGAGAAAGGAATTCAGCAGGGGTCCCGTGAGGCCAGTTGGTAGCTCATGGCGCATTGCAACGCCAAGGTTGTGGGTTCGATTCCCATGGAGGACCGGTAAAAGAGAATGATGCACCCACTACTGTAATTCACTCTGGATACGAGCATCTGCTAAATGACTGAAATTGAACCCATTTAAAATGGGTAGACGTAGCGATTTGGGAGCCCCATCTACCTCCCAAAAGGGACATTTCCCCCAGAACATTTCCTACTATGATTATTATTATCCCACAATTAAAAACACCCCTACGGGCCCTGGTCAAAGTAGTGCACTAAATAGGGAATAGGATGTAATTTGGGATTCAGACCTGATGTACAGGACTATGACGTGAGAAGTACCTCTATGTTCACATCCATCTCTCCCATCTCCCTTCCTCAGGAACTACCACGGTACTGTAGCTCTGTGTAAACCACTATGTACCTCCTCCTCAGGAACTACCACGGTACTGTAGCTCTGTGTAAACCACTATGTACCTTCTCCTCAGGAACTACCATGGTACTGTAGCTCTGTGTAAACCATTATGTACCTCCTTCTCCTCAGGAACTACCACGGTACTGTAGCTCTGTGTAAACCACTATGTAACTTCTCCTCAGGAACTACCACGGTACTGTAGCTCTGTGTAAACCACTATGTACCTCCTCCTCAGGAACTACCATGGTACTGTAGCTCTGTGTAAACCACTATGTACCTTCTCCTCAGGAACTACCACGGTACTGTAGCTCTGTGTAAACCACTATGTACCTTCTCCTCAGGAACTACCACGGTACTGTAGCTCTGTGTAAACCACTATGTACCTTCTCCTCAGGAACTACCACGGTACTGTAGCTCTGTGTAAATCACTATGTACCTCCTCCTTCTCCTCAGGAACTACCACGGTACTGTAGCTCTGTGTAAACCACTATGTACCTCCTCCTCAGGAACTACCACGGTACTGTAGCTCTGTGTAAACCACTATGTACCTCCTTCTCCTCAGGAACTACCATGGTACTGTAGCTCTGTGTAAACCACTATGTACCTTCTCCTCAGGAACTACCACGGTACTGTAGCTCTGTGTAAACCACTATGTACCTTCTCCTCAGGAACTACCACGGTACTGTAGCTCTGTGTAAACCACTATGTACCTCCTTCTCCTCAGGAACTACCACGGTACTGTAGCTCTGTGTAAACCACTATGTACCTTCTCCTCAGGAACTACCACGGTACTGTAGCTCTGTGTAAATCACTATGTACCTTCTCCTCAGGAACTACCACAGTACTGTAGCTCTGTGTAAACCACTATGTACCTTCTCCTCAGGAACTACCACGGTACTGTAGCTCTGTGTAAACCACTATGTACCTCCTTCTCCTCAGGAACTACCACGGTACTGTAGCTCTGTGTAAACCACTATGTACCTTCTCCTCAGGAACTACCACGGTACTGTAGCTCTGTGTAAACCACTATGTACCTTCTCCTCAGGAACTACCACGGTACTGTAGCTCTGTGTAAACCACTATGTACCTCCTTCTCCTCAGGAACTACCACGGTACTGTAGCTCTGTGTAAACCACTATGTACCTTCTCCTCAGGAACTACCACGGTACTGTAGCTCTGTGTAAACCACTATGTACCTTCTCCTCAGGAACTACCATGGTACTGTAGCTCTGTGTAAACCACTATGTAACTTCTCCTCAGGAACTACCATGGTACTGTAGCTCTGTGTAAACCACTATGTACCTTCTCCTCAGGAACTACCACGGTACTGTAGCTCTGTGTAAACCACTATGTACCTTCTCCTCAGGAACTACCACGGTACTGTAGCTCTGTGTAAACCACTATGTAACTTCTCCTCAGGAACTACCACGGTACTGTAGCTCTGTGTAAATCACTATGTACCTTCTCCTCAGGAACTACAACGGTACTGTAGCTCTGTGTAAATCACTATGTAACTTCTCCTCAGGAACTACCACGGTACTGTAGCTCTGTGTAAATCACTATGTACCTCCTTCTCCTCAGGAACTACCACGGTACTGTAGCTCTGTGTAAACCACTATGTACCTTCTCCTCAGGAACTACAACGGTACTGTAGCTCTGTGTAAACCACTATGTACCTTCTCCTTCTCCTCAGGACAACTCGTTTGAGCAGCTGTGCATCAACTACACCAACGAGCGTCTGCAGCAGCTGTTCAACCACACCATGTTCATTCTGGAGCAGGAGGAGTACAAGAGAGAGGGGATCGACTGGGCCTTCATAGACTTCGGCCTGGACCTGCAGCCCTGCATAGAGCTCATCGAGAGACCGGTAACACACACACACACACACACACACATACACACACACACACACACACACACATACACATATACACAGAGACACACACACACACACACACACACACATACACATACACAGAGACACACACACACACACACACACACACACACACACACACATACACATACACAGAGACACACACACACACACACACACACACACACACACACACACACACACACACAGAGACACACACACACACACACACACACACACATCACACATACACGGAGACACACACACACACACATCACACACACACACACACACACATACACATACACCCTGGACCTACAGCAATGCACACACAGCTGGTTCCCTAAAGCTGACCCCTCCCCCCACCCTTCCAGAACAATCCTCCAGGTATCTTGGCTCTGTTGGATGAGGAGTGCTGGTTCCCTAAAGCCACAGACCTGTCCTTCGTTGAGAAGCTGATGAACACACACACGGCCCACTGCAAGTTCTCCAAACCCAAATCACTCAAAGACAAGACTGCCTTTTCTGTTCTCCACTACGCCGGCAAGGTGAGATTATATTATATGTTTCTGTCTGAAGAGTTCTCTACCACGCCGGCAGGGTGAGATTAGATTATATGTTTCTGTCTGAAGAGTTCTCCACCACGCCGGCAGGGTGAGATTAGATTATATGTTTCTGTCTGAAGAGTTCTCCACCACGCCGGCAGGGTGAGATTAGATTATATGTTTCTGTCTGAAGAGTTCTCCACCACGCCGGCAGGGTGAGATTAGATTATATGTTTCTGTCTGAAGAGTTCTCCACCACGCCGGCAGGGTGAGATTAGATTATATGTTTCTGTCTGAAGAGTTCTCCACCACGCCGGCAGGGTGAGATTAGATTATATGTTTCTGTCTGAAGAGTTCTCCACCACGCCGGCAGGGTGAGATTAGATTATATGTTTCTGTCTGAAGAGTTCTCCACCACGCCGGCAGGATGAGATTAGATTATATGTTTCTGTCTGAAGAGTTCTCCACCACGCCGGCAGGGTGAGATGAGATTATATGTTTCTGTCTGAAGAGTTCTCCACCACGCCGGCAGGGTGAGATGAGATTATATGTTTCTGTCTGAAGAGTTCTCCACCACGCCGGCAGGGTGAGATGAGATTATATGTTTCTGTCTGAAGAGTTCTCCACCACGCCGGCAGGGTGAGATTAGATGATATGTTTCTGTCTGAAGAGTTCTCCACCACGCCGGCAGGATGAGATTAGATTATATGTTTCTGTCTGAAGAGTTCTCCACCACGCCGGCAGGGTGAGATTAGATTATATGTTTCTGTCTGAAGAGTTCTCCACCACGCCGGCAGGGTGAGATTAGATTATATGTTTCTGTCTGAAGAGTTCTCCACCACGCCGGCAGGGTGAGATTAGATTATATGTTTCTGTCTGAAGAGTTCTCCACCACGCCGGCAGGGTGAGATTAGATTATATGTTTCTGTCTGAAGAGTTCTCCACCACGCCGGCAAGGTGAGATTAGATTATATGTTTCTGTCTGAAGAGTTCTCCACCACGCCGGCAGGGTGAGATTAGATTATATGTAGGTGGACTACAATGGTGCCAGCTGGCTGATTAATAACATGGTTGTGTTGTGGTTGTATTGTGGTTGTGTTGGACTACAATGGACTACAATGGGTCCAGCTGACTGACGGAGAACATGGTTGTGTTGTGGTTGTGGTTATGTTATGGTTGTGTTATGGTTGTGTTGTGGTTGTATTGTGGTTGTATTATAGGTGGACTACAACGGGGCCAACTGGCTGACTAAGAACATGGTTATGTTGTGGTTATGTTATGGTTGTGTTGTGGTTATGTTATGGTTGTGTTGTGGTTGTATTGTGGTTGTGTTATGGTTGTGTTGTGGTTGTATTGTGGTTGTGTTATAGGTGGACTACAACGGAGCCAACTGGCTGACTAAGAACATGGTTATGTTGTGGTTATGTTATGGTTGTGTTGTGGTTATGTTATGGTTGTGTTGTGGTTGTATTGTGGTTGTGTTATGGTTGTGTTGTGGTTGTATTGGGGTTGTGTTATAGGTGGACTACAACGGAGCCAACTGGCTGACTAAGAACATGGACCCTCTGAATGACAACGTGACGGCTCTCCTCAACAACTCATCCAACCCCTTCATACAGGACCTCTGGAAGGATGGTGAGCCACATGCGTCCCAAAATGGCACCCTGTTCCCTGAATGGGGCACCACGTTAGACCAGGCCCATAGCACTCTGGTCAAAAGTAGTGCACTATAGTAAATCAGGAATAGGGTCCTATTTAGGATGCAAGCACAGTTGGTCTACTACCAATTCACTTTACTGTTCTCCCATCAGTAGAAATGTGTTGGATTACTACCAATTCACTTTACTGTACTCCCATCAGTATTCATCAGTATTCTACTGTCTCTCCTTCTTGTCTGTCACTTGTTCTTCTCCCTCTTTCTCTTTCATCTCCTCCTCTTTCTCCCCCCCCAGCCTTTCTTCTCAAGAGGTCATGAATAATCCTTGTTCTGTTTCCAGTGGACCATGTGGTGGGTCTAGAGACCATTACTAAGATGTCAGAGAGCTCGGCCCCCAGCGCCACCAAGTCTAAGAAGGGCATGTTCAGGACAGTGGGCCAGCTCTACAAGGAATCCCTGGGCAAACTGATGACCACGCTTAACAACACACAGCCCAACTTCATACGCTGTATCATCCCTAACCACGAGAAGAGGGTAGGACACTATCCCCCTACCCAGAACCCCTACAGCTATTTCTATATGTTCCATCAATTCATCTCCTCTCTCTTGAGTCACCTGTGATCTCTCTCTCCCTCATTCTTCCTGTGTGTGTGTAGGCAGGGAAGCTGGATGCTAACCTGGTTCTGGAACAGTTGAGGTGTAACGGGGTTCTGGAAGGGATCCGTATCTGCAGACAGGGCTTCCCCAACCGCATCGTGTTCCAAGAGTTCCGACAACGGTGAGGAATGTTCTAACACCAACGTTAAGGAACCACGATTATGTCTGTGTAGTTATCATATAACAACTTGTACTCTTCCTTCTGTCTTCCTCTCTTTCTTCCTCTTCCTCTTCTTCTTGTAGCTATGAGATCCTAGCAGCCAACTGCATCCCAAAGGGTTTCATGGACGGGAAACAGGCTTGTCAACTAATGGTGATTTCATCTTACTGAAACGTCTGAGTTGATCTAACTGAAACGTCTGAGTTGATCTAACTGAAACGTCTGAGTTGATCTAACTGAAACGTCTGAGTTGATCTAACTGAAACGTCTGAGTTGATCTTACTGAAACGTCTGAGTTGATCTTACTGAAACGTCTGAGTTGATCTAACTGAAACGTCTGAGTTGATCTAACTGAAACGTCTGAGTTGATCTAACTGAAACGTCTGAGTTGATCTAACTGAAACGTCTGAGTTGATCTAACTGAAACGTCTGAGTTGATCTAACTGAAACGTCTGAGTTGATCTAACTGAAACGTCTGAGTTGATCTAACTGAAACGTCTGAGTTGATCTAACTGAAAGGTCTGAGTTGATCTAACTGAAACGTCTGAATTGATCTTACTGAAACGTCTGAGTTGATCTGAAACATTTGAGTTGATCTAACTGAAACGTCTGAGTTGATCTAACTGAAACGTCTGAGTTGATCTTACTGAAATGTCTGAGTTGATCTAACTGAAACGTTTGAGTTGATCTAACTGAAACGTGTGAGTTGATCTAACTGAAACGTCTGAGTTGATCTTACTGAAACGTCTGAGTTGATCTTACTGATACAGTCACTGAGTCTAAAAACCTTTTGGCACTTTTGAACCCGCATTTTTAGAAAACCAAAAGTTGAGCAATGAACTAAATAGGACAAATGTTTCTACCTTAGTTCTGGATAAGTAAAGAGTTATTCTAAAGGGACCTTTGTTTTGAAAGGTGTCACGATAAAGGTGTCATGATAAAGGTGTCACGATAAAGGTGTCATGATAAAGGTGTCACGATAAAGGTGTCACGATAAAGGTGTTATGATAAAGGTGTCACGATAAAGGTGTCACGATAAAGGTGTCACGATAAAGGTGTTACGATAAAGGTGTCACGATAACGGTGTCATGATAAAGGTGTCATGATGAAGGTGTTATGATAAAGGTGTCACGATAAAGGTGTTACGATAAAGGTGTTACGATAAAGGTGTTACGATAAAGGTGTCATGATGAAGGTGTTATGATAAAGGTGTCATGATGAAGGTGTCATGATGAAGGTGTTATGATAAAGGTGTCATGATGAAGGTGTTATGATAAAGGTGTTATGATAAAGGTGTCATGATAAAGGTGTCATGATAAAGGTGTTACGATAAAGGTGTTATGATAAAGGTGTCATGATGAAGGTGTCATGATAAAGGTGTTATGACTTCCTCTCCAGATGAAGCACCTGGACCTGGACCCAAATCTGTTCCGTATTGGTCAGAGTAAGATGTTCTTCAGAACAGGAGTGTTAGCCCAGCTGGAGGAGGAGAGGGACATTAAACTGACTGTGGTCATCATCGCCTTCCAGGCCCACGCTAGGAGCTTCCTGGCACGCAAGTTAGTGTAACAGTGTTGCTTCCAGCCTGGGCTCCACACAGGGACCCTCTGAACACATGGACACATTTCACCCGTGAGGTAGCGTTACCAGTCGCTCCCACAACAGCATGATAGCAGACACACTCTGATGTGACTTCTGTCCACAGAGCGTTTAGTAAGCGTCAGGCCCAGCTGACTGCTATGAAGGTGATTCAGAGGAACTGTGCTGTCTACCTGGTCCTGAAGAACTGGCAGTGGTGGAGACTCTTCACCAAGGTACACATCACACGCACGCACATCACACACACACATACACACACACACATCACACACATCACACATCACACACACACACACACACACACACACAGACACAGACACAGACACACACACACACACAGGTGTTTGATTTATGGTTATCTGTCCTATCCAGTGTTGTTGATGTTCTGCCACATCCATCACGGAGAACCACTATGTAACTAGTTTTGATATATCGTAGTATATCGTAGTTTTGATTCGTTGATTTGTTTTGATATCAGCTCTTATGTAAACTTTGATTGGTTGTCCCGCAGGTGAAGCCCCTCCTCCAGGTGACGCGACAGGAAGAAGAAATGGGTCAGAAGGAGGAGGAGCTGAAGTCCGCCAAGGATCTGGCCCAGAAGAGCCAGGTGGAACTGAAGGAGATCTCCCAGAAACACACACAGGTGAAGTGGAGAAACACACACACACACACACACACACACATACACACACACACATAAGGCGGAGACACACACACTTACACACATACAGGTGAGGTGGAGACACACACACACACACCCACACACACGCACACACACACACAGGTAAAGTGGAGACACACACACACACACACACACACACACACACAGGTAAAGTGGAGACACACACACACAGGTGAGGTGGAGACACACACACACACACACACACACACACAGGTAAAGTGGACACTCTGTCTCTCTAGGTAGTAGAGGAGCGAGCTAAACTGGAGCAGAAGCTTCAGGCGGAGACAGAGTTGTATGCTGAGGCAGAGGAGATGAGGCTTCGTCTGGAGGTCAAGAAGCAGGAGCTGGAGGAGGTGCTCCATGAGATGGAGTCGCGGCTGGAGGAGGAGGAGGAGAGAGCCACACAGCTGCAGCAGGAGAGGAAGGACATGCAGCAGCAACTACAGGTGGGCAGATCCAAAATGGCTACCGAGCGATGACCTTTTCAACTATGGTATATCAGTGATGAGTCAAAATGGACAAAATCATTTCAAAGAAGCGTCAAACCGACTCAATCCCTTTCAGAAACTTTGGCATGAAATGTATGAAATGCTAATATCAATATTACCGGGTACATTGACTTCCATTGGTTTCTGGTTGGAAAATGCTGAAGTTAGTAGATGGTGGATTGACTGCACTCTGTCCTTATCCATAGACTGGTATAGATGTAAGGCCCTGTTCTGGATCAGGTGGAGGCCCTGTTGTGGGTCAGGTGGAGGTCCTGTTGTGGGTCATGTGGAGGCCCTGTTGTGGATCAGGTGGAGGTCCTGTTGTGGGTCAGGTGGAGGTCCTGTTATGGGTCAGGTGGAGGTCCTGTTGTGGGTCAGGTGGAGGTCCTGTTATGGGTCAGGTGGAGGTCCTGTTGTGGGTCATGTGGAGGCCCTGTTGTGGGTCATAGAAGCCCTTTGTGGGTCATGTGGAAGCCCTGTTGTGGGTCAGGTGGAGGCCTTGTTGTGGATCATGTGGAGGTCCTGTTGTGGGTCATGTGGAAGCCCTGTTGTGGATCATGTGGAGGCCCTGTTGTGGATCATGTGGAAGCCCTGTTGTGGATCATGTGGAGGCCCTGTTGTGGGTCATGTGGAAGCCCTGTTGTGGATCATGTGGAGGCCCTGTTGTGGGTCATGTGGAAGCCCTGTTGTGGGTCAGGTGGAGGCCCTGTTGTGGGTCATGTGGAAGCCCTGTTGTGGGTCAGGTGGAGGTCCTGTTATTGGTCAGGTGGAGGTCCTGTTGTGGGTCATGTGGAGGCCCTGTTGTGGATCAGGTGGAGGGCCTTGTTGTGGATCAGGTGGAGGTCCTGTTATGGGTCAGGTGGAGGTCCTGTTGTGGGTCAGGTGGAGGTCCTGTTATGGGTCAGGTGGAGGTCCTGTTGTGGGTCATGTGGAGGCCCTGTTGTGGGTCATGAGGAAGCCCTGTTGTGGGTCATGTGGAAGCCCTGTTGTGGGTCAGGTGGAGGCCTTGTTGTGGATCATGTGGAGGTCCTGTTGTAGGTCATGTGGAAGCCCTGTTGTGGATCATGTGGAGGCCCTGTTGTGGATCATGTGGAAGCCCTGTTGTGGATCATGTGGAGGCCCTGTTGTGGGTCATGTGGAAGCCCTGTTGTGGATCATGTGGAGGCCCTGTTGTGGGTCATGTGGAAGCCCTGTTGTGGGTCAGGTGGAGGCCCTGTTGTGGGTCATGTGGAAGCCCTGTTGTGGGTCATGTGGAAGCCCTGTTGTGGGTCAGGTGGAGGTCCTGTTGTGGGTCCAGTGGAGGCCTTGTTGTGGGTCCGGTGAAGGAGGTCCTGTTGTGGGTCAGGTGGAGGCCCTGTTGTGGGTCCAGTGGAGGCCCTGTTGTGGGTCCGGTGGAGGCCCTGTTGTGGGTCAGGTGGATTGTATTATTACATTGTGATTGTATTACCTAACCTTTATTAAAACATAATTTTGGGGTACAGAAAACACAAACTCTTATCCTATTTATCTCGCCTCCCTGTCCCTCTCTCTCTCTTTTCTCTTTCTCTCTTCATCCCTTTCTTCTCTCTGTGTATTAGGCCATGGAGGCCCACCTGTCAGAGGAAGAGGACTCTCGTCAGAAGCTGCAGCTGGAGAAGGTGACTGTTGAGGGGAAGGTCAAGAAACTGGAGGAGGACGTTCTCATCATGGAGGACCAGAATAACAAACTACTCAAGGTATGTTGTTCTCCATCCCTGTCTCAATAAACACCATTCACCCACCCTCCCATTCACCCACCGATCTCCTGTTCCTCAGCAACGTGAGCTGTTGAAGGAGCATGTAGCACTCAGTCCCTGACCCCTCACCTCTGACCTCTGATTAACCTTACTCCCTGCTGTGTGTTGTTCTTCAGGAGCCTAAGCTGTTGGAGGAGAGAATAGTACAGTCCCTGACCCCTCACCTCTGAACCCTGACCTTTCTCTCTTTTATCCGTTGTTCTTCAGGAGCGTAAACTGTTGGAGGAGAGAATTGCAGACTCCAGCTCTAACCTGGCTGAGGAAGAGGAGAAGTCTAAGAACCTGACCAAGCTGAAGAACAAACACGAGTCTATGATCTCAGACCTGGAGGGTGAGTTACTCACCTCTGACCTCTAACCCCTCACCCCTGGCATCAATCTGTCATTCAGTCAGTAATCAGTCAATTATTGTCTTTCATTAAGACCTTAATTGGTTGAATCTGGTGTGTTAGGACTGGGATAAAGCTGAACAAAGCTTACACACTCTCCAAGAATGCATCAGTCTACCTCTGCTATAGACGATGATGATGATGATGATGACGATTCCTTTCCCTCTTCCTCCTCCTCTTCCTCCTCCTCCTCTTCCTCAGTGCGTATGAAGAAGGAGGAGAAGGGCAGGCAGGATGTGGAGAAGGCCAAGAGGAAGCTGGAGACGGAGCTGGCTGATCTCCAGGAGCAGCTGGCCGACCTGCAGGCCCAGATAGCCGAGCTCAGAGCACAGCTCGCCGCCAAGGAGGAGGAGCTACTGGCCACACAGGCCAGGTAATCAATCCCAGATCATCAGTGATGAGCTATCTTCAATCAGTAGCTTTATTATCCAGGAATATATAAACACACTTGACAAATAGTTAAAGAGTTGAGAGAGACCGTACCTTGACAATCTTAACTATTATTGGGCATATCTACACACATAGCATAGCTATTACTTCCCATGCCCTAAATCTCTCTCTCTCTGTCAGGTTGGAGGAGGAGTCTGCCGCTTGTGTTGCGGCGGTGCGTCGTGTCAGGGAGCTGGAGGGGCTGTTAGGTGAGATCCATATCAAGGGAGGGTGTCCCAAAAGACACCCACACAGGTCAAAAGTAGTAGGTTGGCGTTTATTGGGATGAGTCTCGTCCTTGAGGCAGAACTGAACGATTTTTGGGATGAGTCTCGTCCTTGAGGCAGAACTGAGCGTTTATTGGGATGAGTCTCGTCCTTGAGGCAGAACTGAACGATTTCTGCTAGATGGGCAAGCTGCAAAGTCTATATTCTCTATATTGTAAAAATTCCTGAAAACAAATGTAGCTTTTTGGTCTTAATTTAAGGTTAGGCATTAAGGTTAGCAGTGTGGTTAAGGTTAGGGTTAGGGTTAGGTTTAAAGTCAGACGTTATGACTTTGTGGCTGTGCCAGCTAGTGACCACTCTGCAGAACTGCCTCCAGAACAACATCCATGATGAAAAACACTAACCTGCTCAAAGGTAGTGCACTACATGAGGAATGTGTGTGTGTGTGTGTGTGTGTGTGTTTGTCTGTGTGTGTGTGTGTGTGTGTGTGCGTGTGCGCGCGTGTGCGTGTGCTCTGGTCATGTGTGTGCGTGATAAATAGGTGAGATCCAGGAGGACCTGGAGTCAGAGGGGGCTGCCAGGAGGAAGGCTGATGCAGCCTGTAGAGACCTGGGAGAGGAGCTGAATGCTCTGAGGTCTGAGCTGGAAGACACTCTGGATACCACCGCCGCACAGCAGGAGCTACGGTACGGTCAAGTCACGGTCATCACCACATCCTGACAATACGGTCTCAGTTTGACCTCTAGAGGACACCACATCCTGACCATACGGTCTCAGTTTGACCTCTAGTGACCTCTAGAGGACACCACATCCTGACCATACGGTCTCAGTTTGACCTCTAGAGGACACCACATCCTGACCATACGGTCTCAGTTTGACCTCTAGAGGACACCACATCCTGACCATACGGTCTCAGTTTGACCTCTAGAGGACACCACATCCTGACCATACGGTCTCAGTTTGACCTCTAGAGGACACCACATCCTGACCATACGGTCTCAGTTTGACCTCTAGAGGACACCACATCCTGACCATACGGTCTCAGTTTGACCTCTAGAGGACACCACATCCTGACCATACGGTCTCAGTTTGACCTCTAGAGGACACCACATCCTGACCATACGGTCTCAGTTTGACCTCTAGAGGACACCACATCCTGACCATACGGATTCAGTTTGACCTCTAGAGGACCCACTGGATACCACCGCTGCACAGCAGGAACTACGGTACAGTTCCAATTGGGACACACACACTGATGGTTGCTGTGTGTTGTGTTCTCCAGGGCGAAGCGAGAGCAGGAGGTAGCCATGTTGAAGAAGGTGATGGAGGAGGAAGGGAGGAACCATGAAGCTCAGGTTCAGGAGATGAGACAGAAACACACACAGACTGTTGAGGGACTGTCTGAACAACTGGAGCAAGCCAAGAGGGTAACACACACACCTGACGCCTGCATGGGAACACACACACACACACACACACACACACACACACACACACACACACACACACACACACACACGCACACGCACGCACACACACACAAAGTAAACACTCCTCACACCCTCCCTTCTCTCCCCACTCCTCACACCCTCCCATCTCTCCCCACTCCTCACACCCTCCCCCTATCTCCTCACCCTCCTTCTCCCACTCCTCACACCCTCCCTTCTCTCCCCACTCCTCACACCCTCCCTTCTCTCCCCACTCCTCACACCCTCCCTTCTCTCCCCACTCCTCACACCCTCCCTTCTCTCCCCACTCCTCACACCCTCCCTTCTCTCCCCACTCCTCACACCCTCCCTTCTCCTCACACCCTCCCTTCTATCCCCACTCCTCACACTCTCCCTTCTCTCCCCACTCCTCACACCCTCCCTTCTCTCCCCACTCCTCACACCCTCCTTCTCTCCCCACTCCTCACACCCTCCCATCTCTCCCCACTCCTCACACCCTCCCTTCTCCTCACACCCTCCCTTCTCTCCCCACTCCTCACACCCTCCCATCTCTCCCTTCTCCTCACACCCTCCCTTCTCTCCCCACTCCTCACACCCTCCCTTCTCCTCACACCCTCCCTTCTATCCCCACTCCTCACACTCTCCCTTCTCTCCCCACTCCTCACACCCTCCCTTCTCTCCCCACTCCTCACACCCTCCCTTCTCTCCCCACTCCTCACACCCTCCCATCTCTCCCCACTCCTCACACCCTCCCTTCTCCTCACACCCTCCCTTCTCTCCCCACTCCTCACACCCTCCCATCTCTCCCCACTCCTCACACCCTCCCTTCTCTCCCCACTCCTCACACCCTCCCCTTCTCTCCCCACTCCTCCCCCACACCCTCCCATCTCTCCCTTCTCCTCACACCCTCCCTTCTCTCCCCACTCCTCACACCCTCCCATCTCTCCCACTCCTCACACCCTCCCTTCTCTCCCCACTCCTCACACCCTCCCTTCTCTCCCCACTCCTCACACCCTCCCTTCTCTCCCCACTCCTCACACCCTCCCCTTCTCTCCCCACTCCTCACACCCTCCTTCTCTCCCCACTCCTCACACCCTCCCTTCTCTCCCCACTCCTCACACCCTCCCTTCTCCTCACACCCTCCCTTCTATCCCCCACTTCCTCACACTCCTCCCTTTCTCTCCCCACTCCTCACACCCTCCCTTCTCTCCCCACTCCTCACACCCTCCCTTCTCTCCCCACTCCTCACACCCTCCCATCTCTCCCCACTCCTCACACCCTCCCTTCTCCTCACACCCTCCCTTCTCTCCCCCCTCCTCACACCCTCCCTCTCTCCCTTCTCCTCCACCCTCCCTTCTCTCCCCACTCCTCACACCCTCCCTTCTCCTCACACCCTCCCTTCTATCCCCACTCCTCACACTCTCCCTTCTCTCCCCACTCCTCACACCCTCCCTTCTCTCCCCACTCCTCACACCCTCCCTTCTCTCCCCACTCCTCACACCCCCCTTCTCTCCCCACTCCTCACACCCTCCCTTCTATCCCCACTCCTCACACTCTCCCTTCTCTCCCACTCCTCACACCCTCCCTCTTCCCCCTCCTCACACCCCCCCCTCTCCCCCACTCCTCACACCCTCCCATCTCTCCCACACTCCTCACACCCTCCTTCTCCTCACACCCTCCCTTCTCTCCCCACTCCTCACACCCTCCCTCTCTCTCCCTTCTCCTCACACCCTCCCTTCTCTCCCCACTCCTCACACCCTCCCTTCTCCTCACACCCTCCCTTCTATCCCCACTCCTCACACTCTCCCCTTCTCTCCCCACTCCTCACACCCTCCCTTCTCTCCCACTCCTCACACCCTCCCTTCTCTCCCCACTCCTCACACCCTCCCTTCTCTCCCCACTCCTCACACCCTTCCCATCTCTCCCCACTTCCTCACCACCCTCCCTTCTCTCCCCACTCCTCACACCCTCCCTTCCTCTCCCCACTCCCTCACACCCTCCCTTCCTCTACCCACCACCCTTCCCATCTCTCCCCTTTTTCTCCCTCACCCCCTCCCTTCTCTTTCCTCACTTCCCTTCCACCCTCCCTTCTCTCCCACTCGCTCACCCCCTCCCTTCTTCTCCCACACTCCTCATTCCCTCACACCCTGCCTTCTCTCCCCAGGTACGAGCCAGTCTAGAGAAGGCTAAGCAGGGATTGGAGAAGGAGTCATCTGACCTCAGCGCAGACCTCCACTCATTGGCCAACGCCAAGCAGGATGTGGAGCACAAGAGGAAGAAGGTCGAAGGTCAGCTGTCAGACTTGCAGTCGCGCCACAACGACAGCGAGAGACAGAGGGGGGAGCTGGGAGAACGAGTCTCTAAGTTGACCGTGAGTAGCGTACACTGGCTACAGATGTAGGATCTTAATTTGAACCAGTTTGCTACAGCAGGATAATAATCCTGCAGCAACAGGACATTTTAATTATTATGTGGATTGTAATTAATGGACATTTTTGTAGGGGTTGATACATTTTTTCGTAATGGAAACTCAAGTCTGAAACTCTAAAGTGGAAATTAGTTAAACTTTTAAAACCTCAAATACACTACACGTTTGCAGAAAATGTATCCTGCAACAGGGTGATCGAATGAAGAGCCTATATCTGTACCTCACATGTCAGATGAAAATAATAAAAGTGACAAACTTTTAAAACCTGAAACACGAGCAGGGGATTGTCCTAGTACAACTGTCATCTATTTATTGGTGACGCATCTGAGAACACTAACAACACCCCTTACCCCTGATGTTACCAGGTGAGTTGACTGAGAACATATTGTGGTTTACAGCAAGGACCTGGGGAGAGGGGAGGAAGGAGCGTATTTGGTGTATTTTATTTACATGATGACAGATAACATCATTTATTATTTCATGTTTGTGACAACCTGCTACCCTTTTCACCCATCCCCTTCTTCTCTCATCCCCTTCTTCTCTCATCCCCTTCTTCTCTCATCCCCTTCTTCTCTCATCCCCTTCTTCTCTCATCCCCTTCTTCTCTCATCCCCTTCTTCTCTCATCCCCTTCTTCTCTCATCCCCTTCTTCTCTCATCCCTCTGTTCCAGTCTGAGTTGGACAGTGTGAGCAGTCTGCTGAATGAGGTGGAGGGGAAGAACATTAAACTGAGTAAAGACCTGGTCAGTCTGGGGTCGCAGCTACAGGACACTCAGGTGAGACTCAGACCTACAGGACTCTCAGGTGAGACTCAGACCTACAGGACTCTCAGGTGAGACTCAGACCTACAGGACTCTCAGGTGAGACTCAGACCTACAGGACTCTCAGGTGAGACTCAGACCTACAGGACTCTCAGGTGAGACTCAGACCTACAGGACACTCAGGTGAGACTCAGACCTACAGGACTCTCAGGTGAGACTCAGACCTACAGGACTCTCAGGTGAGACTCAGACGTACAGGACTCTCAGATGAGACTCAGACCTACAGGACTCTCAGATGAGACTCAGACCTACAGGACTCTCAGGTGAGACACAGACCTACAGGACTCTCAGGTGAGACTCAGACGTACAGGACTCTCAGGTGAGACTCAGACGTACAGGACTCTCAGGTGAGACTCAGACGTACAGGACTCTCAGGTGAGACTCAGACCTACAGGACTCTCAGGTGAGACTCAGTCCTACAGGACTCAGGTGAGACTCAGACCTACAGGACTCTCAGGTGAGACTCAGACCTACAGGACTCTCAGGTGAGACTCAGTCCTACAGGACTCTCAGGTGAGACTCAGACCTACAGGACTCTCAGGTGAGACTCAGACCTACAGGACTCTTCAGGTGAGACTCAGACCTACAGGACTCTCAGGTGAGACTCAGACCTACAGGACTCTCAGGTGAGACTCAGACCTACAGGACACTCAGGTGAGACTCAGACCTACAGGACTCTCAGGTGAGACTCAGACCTACAGGACTCTCAGGTGAGACTCAGACGTACAGGACTCTCAGATGAGACTCAGACCTACAGGACTCTCAGATGAGACTCAGACCTACAGGACTCTCAGGTGAGACACAGACCTACAGGACTCTCAGGTGAGACTCAGACGTACAGGACTCTCAGGTGAGACTCAGACGTACAGGACTCTCAGGTGAGACTCAGACGTACAGGACTCTCAGGTGAGACTCAGACCTACAGGACTCTCAGGTGAGACTCAGTCCTACAGGACTCAGGTGAGACTCAGACCTACAGGACTCTCAGGTGAGACTCAGACCTACAGGACTCTCAGGTGAGACTCAGTCCTACAGGACTCTCAGGTGAGACTCAGACCTACAGGACTCTCAGGTGAGACTCAGACCTACAGGACTCTCAGGTGAGACTCAGACGTACAGGACTCTCAGGTGAGACTCAGACCTACAGGACTCTCAGATGAGACTCAGACCTACAGGACTCTCAGGTGAGACACAGACCTACAGGACTCTCAGGTGAGACTCAGACGTACAGGACTCTCAGGTGAGACTCAGACGTACAGGACTCTCAGGTGAGACTCAGACCTACAGGACTCTCAGGTGAGACTCAGACCTACAGGACTCTCAGGTGAGACTCAGTCCTACAGGACTCTCAGGTGAGACTCAGACCTACAGGACTCTCAGGTGAGACTCAGACCTACAGGACTCTCAGGTGAGACTCAGACGTACAGGACTCTCAGGTGAGACTCAGACCTACAGGACTCTCAGGTGAGACTCAGACCTACAGGACTCTCAGATGAGACTCAGACTACCGGACTCTCAGATGAGACTCAGACCTAGCAGGACTCTTCAGAGTGAGACACAGACCTACAGGACTCTCAGGTGAGACTCAGACGTACAGGACTCTCAGGTGAGACTCAGACGTACAGGACTCTCAGGTGAGACTCAGACCTACAGGACTCTCAGGTGAGACTCAGTCCTACAGGACTCAGGTGAGACTCAGACCTACAGGACTCTCAGGTGAGACTCAGACCTACAGGACTCTCAGGTGAGACTCAGTCCTACAGGACTCTCAGGTGAGACTCAGACCTACAGGACTCTCAGGTGAGACACAGTCCTACAGGACACTCAGGTGAGACTCAGACCTACAGGACTCTCAGGTGAGACTCAGAACCTACAGGACTCTCAGGTGAGACTCGACCTACAGGACTCTCAGATGAGACTCAGACTACAGGACTCGCAGGTGAGACTCAGACCTACAGGACTTTCAGGTGAGACTCAGACCTACAGGACTCTCAGGTGAGACTCAGACCTACAGGACTCTCAGGTGAGACTCAGACCTACAGGACTCTCAGGTGAGACACAGACCTACAGGACTCTCAGGTGAGACTCAGACCTACAGGACTCTCAGATGAGACTCAGACCTACAGGACTCTCAGGTGAGACTCAGACCTACAGGACTCTCAGGTGAGACACAGACCTACAGGACTCTCAGGTGAGACTCAGACCTACAGGACTCTCAGATGAGACTCAGACCTACAGGACTCTCAGGTGAGACTCAGACCTACAGGACTCTCAGGTGAGACACAGACCTACAGGACTCTCAGGTGAGACTCAGACCTACAGGACTCTCAGGTGAGACTCAGACCTACAGGACTCTCAGGTGAGACTCAGACCTACAGGACTCTCAGGTGAGACTCAGACCTACAGGACTCTCAGGTGAGACTCAGTCCTACAGGACTCTCAGGTGAGACTCAGACGTACAGGACTCTCAGGTGAGACTCAGACGTACAGGACTCTCAGGTGAGACTCAGACCTCCAGGACTCTCAGGTGAGACTCAGACCTACAGGACTCTCAGGTGAGACTCAGACGTACAGGACTCTCAGGTGAGACTCAGACCTCCAGGACTCTCAGGTGAGACTCAGACCTACAGGACTCTCAGGTGAGACTCAGACCTAC
>NC_042957.1:80606723-80608611 GCF_901001165.1 Salmo trutta | reverse complement strand
CAGCTAGAGGAAGAGCTGGAGGAGGAGCAGGCCAACATGGAGAACCTCAACGACCGCCTCCGGAAGACACAGCAACAGGTAGGAGAGGAGGGGAATATACACTAGGTAGTGTGTAGGGGGGAGGGGAGTATGCACTAGGTAGTGTGTAGGGGGGAGGGGAGTATGCACTAGGTAGTGTGTAGGGGGGGAGGGGAGTATGCACTAGGTAGTGTGTAGGGGGGAGGGGAGTATGCACTAGGTAGTGTGTAGGGGGGAGCGGAGAATGCACTAGGTAGTGTGTAGGGGGAGGGGAGTGTGCACTAGGTAGTGTGTAGGGGGGAGGGGAGTATGCACTAGGTAGTGTGTAGGGGGGAGGGGAGTATGCACTAGGTAGTGTGTAGGGGGGAGGGGAGTATGCACTAGGTAGTGTGTAGGGGGGAGGGAGTATGCACTAGGTAGTGTGTAGGGGGGAGGGGAGTATGCACTAGGTAGTGTGTAGGGGGGAGGGTAGTGTGCACTAGGTAGTGTGTAGGGGGGAGGGGAGTATGCACTAGGTAGTGTGTAGGGGGGTGGGGAGTATGCACTAGGTAGTGTGTAGGGGGGAGGGGAGTGTGCTTTAGATATGGTTTAGGGGGAGGGGAGTATGCACTAGGTAGTGTGTAGGGGGAGGGGAGTGTGCTTTAGGTATGGTTTAGGGGGGAGGGGAGTATGCACTAGGTAGTATACACTAGGTAGTGTGTAGGTGGGAGGGGAGTGTGCTTTAGGTAGGGTTTACAGGGAGGGGAGTATACACTAGGTAGTGTGTAGGGGGGAGGGGAGTATGCACTAGGTAGTGTGTAGGGGGGAGGGGAGTATATACTAGGTAGTGTGTAGGGGGGAGGGGAGTATAAACTAGGTAGTGTGTAGGGGGGAGGGGAGTATACACTAGGTAGTGTGTAGGGGGGAGGAGCAGACCAAGAGACACTCAATGACTTGCCTACCTTTTCCCTTTACTGTCAGACCAGAGAGCATCTCTCTATCTTCTTCCTCCCATGACCCCCTCTTTAAAGTGATGTGTGCGTCTCTCTATCCCTTCCCCCTGGCCCTAACCTCTTCCTCCCATGACCCCCTCTCTAAAGTGATGTGTGCGTCTCTCTATCCCTTCCCCCTGGTCCGAACCTCTTCCTCCCATGACCCCCTCTCTAAAGTGATGTGTGCGTCTCTCTATCCCTTCCCCCTAGGTGGACCAGTTGAGCAGTGAGCTGCAGGCTGAGCGTAGTTCCTCCCAGAGCAGTGAGGGCGCCAGACAGCAGCTCGAGAGGCAGAACAAGGATCTGAAGGTCAAGCTACAGGAGATGGAGGGTCAGGGGAGGTCAAAGTTCAAATCCTCCATCGCCGCCCTGGAGGCCAAACTACACCAGCTGGAGGAGCAGCTGGAGCTGGAGAACAGGTAAGGACAGGAGAGGATGATGGGAAATGTAGTTCTTACTCACATGGTCATGATGAACTATATAAATAACTTGATCTGAATGCAAAAGGCAAGGTAGGTAAATATACACTCTCCGGTCAGTTTATTCGGTACACCACCCCATTCACCAAAAATGTATCCTTCCTACAGACGGTCGCGTGGCCGTGGCTTGCTATATAAAAGAGGCAGACAGGCATCGAGGCATTCAGTTACTGTTCGATTGAACTTTAGAATGGGTAAAACGAGTGACCTAAGCGAGGTCGAGAGGTCGAAGGAGAATGGCAAGAATGGTGCAACCCAACAGGCGGAGCCACAAACAGACAAATAGCGGCGCAGTACAACAGTGGTGTGCAGAACGGCATCTCAGAAAGCACATCTCATCGATCTTTGTCACGGATTGGCTATTGCAGCAGACGACCACACCGGGTTCCACTCCCATCAGCTACAAACAGGAAGAAGCAG
>NC_042957.1:80504223-80599223 GCF_901001165.1 Salmo trutta | reverse complement strand
TTCTTCTTCCCTCTCCAAATTCTAACTTTTTCTTCTCTTCCTCCAATACGGCCTTCTATTCTGCCTCTTCCCTCTGCCTCTAATTCCAATATTTCCTCGACATTCCCGTCCTTCCCAGGCGAGGAGGAGGAGGAGGGGAGTCATCTTTCAGCAGCAGTCCTCGTCGCGTGGGGAGCATTGGGAATGTCAGCCTCAGTGGGACTGGGAGCCGGAGGAGCAGAGCTGGGAATAATGAAGGGAATGGTGGGAATGTTGGGAATTCTGAGAACACAAACAACGTTCCAGAAGAGGAGGAGCCTCTGTTCTCGTCCACCCCGCCTCCGGAGGACATCAACGGAACCCTGCCGGAAGAGTAGAGGGACAAAGTCTCACCCCTCCTTTTAAACACTGTCCATCCTTCTACCTGTCCTTTCCTGACTTCCCTCAATACATCTTTCCATTTCCTGTCCTTTATCCCTCCCTCGTTCCCTCTCCTTCCATTCCTCCCTTTAATCTTTCCCTCCTTCCACTTCTCCCTTCTACCCTCTCCTTCCCTTCCTCCTTTATCTTCCACTCCTCCCTTCTTCCCTCCCCTCTTCCCTCCCCCTCCCTTCTTCCCTCCCCCTCCCTTCTTCCCTCCCCCTCCCTTCTTCCCTCCATCCCTACTAAAATTCTTATACCCTGCCCCCTTTTTATGCATCACCTGTCTGTGACAATAGCTTTGATTGTGTCACCAAAATGTTACAAAGGTGTGAGCTGTTTTAAACTGAATTGATATCTTATTGCAGATGTCATAATATATATCTGAAGTTATAGCTTATTGCACTTAGACACAAAAGATTGTTTTTCTCTCTATGCACATTTATTTGATTATATTTTCAAGCAGAGGCTATATGTTAGAAGAAACAAATTCTTTAATCTGGGAATGTAATGTGAATTGAGTTTATATAGAGTAAACCCATGGACAATACTTTCTAAAGATAGATTTAATCAGATATCAGGCTGTGTCTTTGTTTTTCATTCATAATGAGTTCCTTACTGACGCACACACACTACAGTCTTACTACTACGATCTACGTTGATTTTAGGTTCACATAAAATTATATTGCTACAATCATACTAGCCTCGTCCCAGATCTGTTTGTACCATCATGTCAACTCATTGTAACTCATGATGACAGACAGACTGGTGCCCAGGCTACAATCCTACAGGACAGACAGACAGACAGACTGGTACCCAGGCTACAAACCTACAGGACAGACAGACAGACTGGTGCCCAGGCTACAATAGTCTACATGGCTTTTAATACCATTCAGTGTCAAGGGTTATTAGGCTGAGTTGTTTGTGAAAACACCTAAATATATATTTTAAACGCTATAAACTATTTTCCTTCACCACAATCGTGTGTTCTTGTCTGTGGATTTTGTTCAACAGCAACAAAAAAAAAATACATCTCTTTCACCAAGTCAGTTTTATTGAGGACAGTTGGGTCAGAGACACATTTAACCAAACATGACTTATTAGATACAGGAAGAGGCATCCCAGGATGAAAAACATATTTAATGGAAAAACTAAATGTGTATATTTTAGTAAAGAAGCTTGTGAGTGGCTACACAAAGCAACAACATGACATCTCATTGGGTGTCCATCTCTGTGACTTCCTGATTCACAGAAACAAGACACACCCCATCCATACAGAGAGGTTTTTAAAGCTAGAAATGTTTCAAATGAGATTGCTTCATACATTCTACCCCCTGAGCAACAAGCAGTAACAGTCACGTATCCACTCCCATTTTAAACACACGGAACGTTCTATTTTCTTACATCCTATATTATTACTAGTACCATACAGGGAAAAAGTAAGAACCCAAAGCAAGTGAATCAACCCTTACATGTATTTTGTAACATAAAAACACATTTCCTTGAAGTAGTCATATGTCCCCCTCATCACAGAACAAGGTTACGTTCAGGGTCGGGCTCAGTTCCATTTCAATTCAGTCAATCCTGGAAGTACACAGACGTTCCAATTACAAATGTATTTTAGTTTTACTTTCTAAATTGAAACAGACTTGGTAACTTTTATACTCTTGGATGGCAAAAGTACTGAGCTGAACTGAGCAGCCAACTAATAATATTCTTCTTTCACTTTTGATTTTCCTCATTTCCAAAACCAGTTTTTTTTTTAAAGAAGCACCTGGTAAATTGGTAAATCTGTAAGGATTGGATAGGTATAAACATGGTGAATACTTCACCTAGCCTAATCAGAGCGTTGCTACTCCCGTCTATCCAACAGTTTCAGATGAACTACATTTGCCTAGGACCTAGGAGGGTAGTTGGGGCTAAATATTAGTTTGTTTGGCATTAAGTCTATGACGCTATATCATTGCCTAGAACTGAATGGGCTGAGGTGTATTACCGGTACCTGAGCAGTAGAAAGAGACATCTTTAATAAAGGTCAGACCACACCGAGGTCCCAGCTACAGAGAGACCTCTTTAATAAGGTCAGACCATACTGAGGTCCCAGCTACAGAGAGACCTCTTTAATAAAGGTCAGACCACACCGAGGTCCCAGCTACAGAGAGACCTCTTTAATAAGGTCAGACCATACTGAGGTCCCAGCTACAGAGAGACCTCTTTAATAAAGGTCAGACCACACCGAGGTCCCAGCTACAGAGAGACCTCTTTAATAAGGTCAGACCATACTGAGGTCCCAGCTACAGAGAGACCTCTTTAATAAAGGTCAGACCACACCGAGGTCCCAGCTACAGAGAGACCTCTTTAATAAGGTCAGACCATACTGAGGTCCCAGCTACAGAGAGACCTCTTTAATAAGGTCAGACCACACTGAGGTCCCAGCTACAGAGAGACCTCTTTAATAAGGTCAGACCATACTGAGGTCCCAGCTACAGAGAGACCTCTTTAATAAGGTCAGACCATACTGTGGTTCCAGCTACAGAGAGACCTCTTTAATAAGGTCAGACCACACTGAGGTCCCAGCTACAGAGACATCTTTAATAAGGTCAGACCACACTGTGGTCTCAGAGTAAGGCACAAAGCTTCACCCAACAGGATATAAGTGACTACGTGCTGTTCAACAATATAGATGTGACGGTATTTGAGTGCATCTATTCCCTATATAGTACCCTACTTTTGACTGGCTCCTATGACTGAGTAGTATGCCCTTACTTTTAACTGGGGAAAAAATAAGGGCCCTATATAGGGAATGGCTTGGTATTTAAGACACAAGCCTGTCATCACAGAATGAACCAACACCAATACCCAAAACATAGGGGTGAGAATGATCAGCCAGGTATTCAAACCCACATACCCAGGCCATTAGGGCCTTTAGAGACTGTTAGCCCACTGAGTTAAAGCCAAGGCATTACCCTAGGGAGCTAACGCGAGTCTTCAGATCTCAGGCAAGGTTATTCACCCTGCAGGCATAGTAACCCCAGTGGTTCACAACCAGTGGTACTAGAACCCTGAGACCATAGGCTTACTGGTCAAAGCCTCCTGAGACCATAGGCTTACTGGTCAAAGCCTCCTGAGACCATAGGCTTACTGGTCAAAGCCTCCTGAGACCATAGGCTTACTGGTCAAAGCCTCCTGAGACCATAGGCTTACTGGTCAAAGACTCCTGAGACCATAGGCTTACTGGTCAAAGACTCCTGAGACCATAGGCATACTGGTCAAAGCCTCCTGAGACCATAGGCATACTGGTCAAAGCCTCCTCAGACCATAGGCTTACTGGTCAAAGCCTCCTGAGACCATAGGCTTACTGGTCAAAGCCTCCTGAGACCATAGGCTTACTGGTCAAAGACTCCTGAGGGGGTATAGGGCAGAGCATGGAGTACATTACTTGGTGGTGTACAGTAGCGGTTGTGAACCACTGGTTTATCCTAGCCAAATAACCTCTGTTACACTTGCGTCACCATATACAATGGTGTTAAACACTTGTCATATGGGTTAAAAACCCTGAGATTCCAAACCACAGTGGCATTCATAGGGTTGAAAAATGTGGTTAACTTAGAGAAAATAAAAAGGTTTTCCAGAAGATTCTGGTTGGAATGTTGGATTTCTTGCTTATTCCTGCTTGATTCCGTGAATCTTCTAACCTTGATTTATGGAATATGTGGGAACTTTGAGAAAGTTAGCGGAATTTTGCAGTCCTAGTCATTCACAGGTAAGGCCGTCGCATAACAAAAATAAATCTTGACTACCCTCTGTGCAACATACGTGGCTGTCTGAGTTCATATCCAAATATCAACATTTACACGTACAACTATAAAATACGGCTTCAATCTCCACGTGGATTATTCACGGATTGTTCATCCATTCAAGACTTCTACTAGTAAGAAAATCCTACTGTATTGCTATAGTTTAAACACATAGTTCAAGACATCATAAACTTTGGTAATCTAACTCTGTTATAATATCAGCCTCGTCATGTTGAAGCTCTAAAGGTGAGCGCAGGCTAGCGCTCAGTCAGGTTTTACCAGGCTGACGTGCCACCATCAGTAGCACCCTCAACACCATAGACTAGGATAGATGGCTCTTGTGCTACAAAGCCGGTTTAAGCATGGGCAGAGCGAGCCATTGAGGACTTTCACCATTTTGAAGTAGTCAAGTGGCTGGTACTTGCTATCGGTCAGGAAAGGATTACAGAATTCCATCCAGGTCAGTAGGACTGATCAGCCAATGAATTATACTATACTAACATTACATAACTGCAGGTGTCAGTAAATCACCAACCTTGGCTTAATACCTGTTCAGGCAACACCCTCCAGGGGGCAGTAATTTACAAACCTTTGCTTTACCGTTGAAGAAGAAATTGACTACTTTAAAATTTAGAAATCCCTCAATGGCGCTGCCCATGCTGTCACAGAAGCCGCCCATGCTGTCACAGAAGCCCTCTCTATGCCGAACACATTCCTCAACCTAACCAAACACCCACAGATCTAGGATCAGATGACCCTAACCCCAATCCCCACCCTTAACCATTAGAGGGACAACATCTGATCCTGGACCTGCAGTAAAAAGGTGCAAAGTATATCTATTCCTTACCAAACCTTCTACGCCAACTTTCCTTCTGCCTCCTGACTAGTCCCAAGATGTCCTGGTTTTTCCAGAAATCCTGACTGAAGGATTCCAGATTCCCTGCTTACTACACCCTGATTCTGAGAATCTTCCAACGAGGATTTCTGGAAAACCAGTGTATTTTTGGGAAAGTTACCTGAATTTAGCAACCCTACTTCTGACCCTCTTAACACTCCTTCCACTTCCTGTCCTTAACCAGTAGGTGACACTGTTCAGTCACAGTATTATTATTCAAACATTGGTAGACAAAACAAGGGGGTGTATTCAAGTGAAGTAAAATATAATTCACCATTATTGTGTGGATAAACGTTCATTCCAGTAAGACTTCTTCCTCCATAAAACAACCAAAAGAACAAAAACAGAACAGATCAAATGTAACAACAAAATACGTGCCGTCCTGTAGCGAGACACTGTGGTCACGTCTCAAATGGCACCCTATTCCCTACATAGTGCACTACTTTTGACCAGTGCACTACTTTTGACCAGAGACCTATAGACCCTGGTCGCACCCTGTTCCCTAGATAGTGCACTACTTTTGACCAGATATGGGTCCGCTACAGGTTAGTCCCAACAGGAAGTGTCAGAGCCATAAGCCCCGCTCCTAGAAGCCTCTCTCAGTCCTCGATAAGAGACCCAGGGCAAAGCATCCTGGGTAAAGTGCAGAGGAAGGAGTACCGTTGATCCGTGACGTCATCAAAGCTCCTCAATGGCGCTCTAGAACAGTTGATATCAACACTGACGTTCCATGACGTTCCATGACGTTCCATTGCATTAGAGGGTGAGGTTCTGTCTCAATGACGTTCTAGAACTCGACTCACTTCCGTGATGTCCAGTGATCTGGTCCATTCCTTTCCAGAGTGAGAGCTGTACGCTAGCACATTAAACCCCATTGGAAGCTGAAAGCTGGGATACAAGCCTGGTGACCTAGGGAGACTGTGCTGGGCAGGGACATATTCATTAGTGCACGCTGTAGCTAACTGGAGAAAAACATTTTGCAACAGAACAGGTTTGCACAAAAAAAAAAAACAGTTTATTGGACAAGTTCAGTTAGTCCTTCCCCGTTTCAGCCAGTTTACCACCATTCGGTGTCTAGTGAATACGACCCTGATAGATATGGAGTGAGGGGTTGATGAGGTGTGGGGCTAGGGTGGAGGGGGGGAGTTCACAGAATAATTTTGGGTCCTGGTCCGAAGTCTAACATCTTCACCATTCTGTAACACACAACAGAAACAGATTACTTTAACAGCACACTACAACTAACAGAATGTTTCAGACTCCATCCCAGGCTATTTTCAGCCATTTTGTTAGGACTCCATCCCAGGCTATTTTCAGCCATTTTGTTAGGACTCCATCCCAGGCTATTTTCAGCCATTTTGTTAGGACTCCATCCCAGGCTATTTTCAGACTGTCATTCCCCAATAGGCCCTGTTGTAGGTTAAGGATCATCATTGTTCATTAATATCATGTAGACTACTGAATCAGCTTTATATTTGTTCATTAGGTTGTAGGCTACGACATTACGACTAATGGGATATTTTTTTTAATGTATTGGTCTTCAGTGTCCATTTCATTCTCTGATGGGCTGTCAGGTTCCAGTTTAATGTAATACAAACTAAACGGATCAGAATGTAGATCCCTGACAGAGTAAATGTCTGTTACAAACTAAACAGATCAGAATCTAGATCCCTGACAGAGTAAATGTCTGTTACAAACTAAACAGATCAGAATGTAGATCCATAACAGAGTAAATGTCTGTTTACATTACTTGATTCAATTGTAGGTAGGCTATGAAATGGCTTGTCAAGTCATTGGTTGAGTAACAAATGTCACCCTATTCTCTAGTGCACTACTATTAACCAGGGCCTATAGGGATTAGGGTGCCATTTGAGATGCAGTCATTATTGAGCTAGTCGTAGAGCTAGCTATAGTTGACCCCCTCACCCTTTCTCGTAGAGTCCGTTGGTGGTGGACAGTGTGTCAGAAGAAGAGCCTCTCTGGGTGGGTGGCGCCCCCTGTCCCCCAGAGAGGGTACTGCGACCAGGAGACTGTTCATAGACAAACTCCCTACAGGACGCTAGTTTAGACTCCAGGTTCTGAAACCACAGGCATGGATGGATGCAGGCCGCAGGGCGCACACACACAGTTATGTTATGTGTTTGTGATATTGTGATCAGAGGGGAAGACAGAACAGTGTTGTGATCAGAGAGGAAGACAGAACAGTGTTGTGATCTACATGAATGTGTTGTGATCAGAGAGGAAGACAGAACAGTGTTGTGGTCAGAGAGGAAGATGGAGAGAACAGAACAGTCAGCAGACTTCCTGTTACAGCTGTACGACTTACAGGAAACAGATGTTAAATCACACACAGACAGAATCTTTACCTTTTTTCCCCCAAGTCCCCCTTTTTTAATGTCACTTGAATTTAATATAGGCTAATCAATAAACACCAGCTTGATTTTGGTTTAATTTGAACATTGTTGTTTTGAAGCTCATTTCAAGTCATTCTACATAGTTTAACAAAACTTAGGTAGGCTATTTAATGATAATAATAGATTTAGAAAATAAAGTCTAGACCTGATTGCCCCAAATGTTATTCCGCTACCAATTATGTTTTATTAGAATCATTTATATTAACCCTCAATTTAATTATGCATACTATTTTACAGAAAGTGATTCGATCAATTGATAGCGACAGTCACATTGTATCAGATGACTTTCCCAACCAAAGTCCAATTTCTCTGACTCCTCCACTTTAGAAGGTCGTAGCTCAGCTTCTGAATGTCATAGCGACAAACCAATATATACCCATGTACATCAGGGCCACGTCTTCCTCTGCCATTTTACTGCTTGTTGCTAGTCTAAAGCGTTTTACTGCCTGCTGCTAGCCTAAAGCGTTTTACTGCCTGCCGCTAGCCTAAAGCGTTTTACTGCTAGCCTAAAGCGTTTTGCCGCTAGCCTAAAGCGTTTTACTGCTAGCCTAAAGCGTTTTACTGCTTGCTGCTAGCCTAAAGCGTTTTACTGCCTGCCGCTAGCCTAAAGCGTTTTACTGCCTGCCGCTAGCCTAAAGCGTTTTACTGCTAGCCTAAAGTGTTTTGCCGCTAGCCTAAAGCGTTTTACTGCTAGTCTAAAGCGTTTTACTGCTTGCCACTAGCCTAAAGCGTTTTACTGCTTGCTGCTAGCCTAAAGCGTTTTACCGCTAGCCTAAAGCGTTTTACCGCTAGTCTAAAGCGTTTTACTGCCTGCCGCTAGCCTAAAGCGTTTTACTGCTAGCCTAAAGCGTTTTGCCGCTAGCCTAAAGCGTTTTACTGCTAGCCGCTAGCCTAAAGCGTTTTACTGCTAGCCTAAAGCGTTTTACTGCTTGCCGCTAGCCTAAAGCGTTTTACTGCCTGCCGCTAGCCTAAAGCGTTTTACTGCTAGCCGATAGCCTATGCCGCTAGCCTAAAGCGTTTTACTGCTAGCCGCTAGCCTAAAGCCTTTTACTGCTTGCCGCTAGCCTAAAGCCTTTTACTGCTTGCCGCTAGCCTAAAGCCTTTTACTGCTTGCCGCTAGCCTAAAGCCTTTTACTGCTTGCCGCTAGCCTAAAGCCTTTTACTGCTTGCCGCTAGCCTAAAGCCTTTTACTGCTTGCCGCTAGCCTAAAGCCTTTTACTGCTTGCCGCTAGCCTAAAGCCTTTTACTGCTTGCCGCTAGCCTAAAGCCTTTTACTGCTTGCCGCTAGCCTAAAGCCTTTTACTGCTTGCCGCTAGCCTAAAGCCTTTTACTGCTTGCCGCTAGCCTAAAGCCTTTTACTGCTTGCCGCTAGCCTAAAGCCTTTTACTGCTTGCCGCTAGCCTAAAGCCTTTTACTGCTTGCCGCTAGCCTAAAGCCTTTTACTGCTTGCCGCTAGCCTAAAGCCTTTTACTGCTTGCCGCTAGCCTAAAGCCTTTTACTGCTTGCCGCTAGCCTAAAGCATTTTACTGCTTGCCGCTAGCCTAAAGCATTTTACTGCTTGTTGCTAGCCTAAAGCATTTTACTGCTTGTTGCTAGTGTAACCGATGTGAAATGGCTAGCTAGTTAGCGGGGTGTGCGCTAATAGCGCTTCAAATCGGTGACATCACTCGCTCTGAGACTTTGAAGTAGTTGTTCCCCTCGCTCTGCAAGGACCGCGGCTTTTGTGGAGCGATGGGTAACGATGCTTCGAGGGTGGCTGTTGTCTGTGTGCAGAGGGTCCCTGGTTCGGGCGAGGAGAGGGACGGAAGCTATACTGTTACACTAGCCTAAATCATTTTACTGCTTGCTGCTAGCCTAAAGCGTTGCGGATTTATGCATAATTTTAGATTTGTATAAACAAATCGCAAAAAAAAATATAATAATAATAATTACCCCTCAAATAAAGGAATGTCCCCGCGCCCCCACCAAACGTTGACGACCCATATGGAGGTTGGGAACCCCTAGTGTAGTGTGTAGTGTGTAGGTGGGTAGTGTGTAGGTGGGTAGTGTGTGTTTGAGTATTAGAAGACAATCATCGCAGACCTTTAATGAACATCATCTTACCCCGACTTTCCTCAGCAGTTCTCCTACGATGTTGAGAGCTGAGATACGTGTCGACGTGGTGAGAGGAGCACCTGATAGGCCATCGCCTGAACACACACACAGAATAATAAAAGAGTTTTACATCTCCTGGTGTGATCCGGGTATTTAGTGAGTAGACACATTTTACACATGAACACATACACGATGGCACTCACCTCTGCTGTAAGAGGGTGGGGGGGTGGTGAAGGGGCTTGCTGAGGGGTGGGGGGGTCTGGAGGGCGTGGAGAGGAGGGATGGAGGGAGAGCAGGAGGAGGAGCGGTATGGAGGGATGAGGGCGGTCGTGTGGATGAATGGGAGGTATGGAGGGATGTTTTGTCCTCCGTCTTGTCTGAGAAAGAGTTTTTGGTGACAGTGAAGGACGGTCGTCTTTCCTGCTTCTGTTGGACAGCCAACTCCTGTCTTAGATCTAAGACACACAGAGAGACAGTAAGAAAGCCTGTCCCTTTAAGAGTGACTGATGATGTCATAGCTAGCACAGCTCTGAGGGATCATTCCATCCCTGGTTCAGCCCCCTGCGCCTGTGGAGAGGAATCTCCGGCTTGGAACATTATTATTTGTAGCTGTTAACCAGGCCGACAGGAGCGCCAGTTACCCAGGCCAACAACAGTTACCCAGGCCAACAACAGTTACCCAGGCCAACAACAGTTACCCAGGCCAACAACAGTTACCCAGGCCAACAACAGTTACCCAGGCCAACAACAGTTACCCAGGCCAACAACAGTTACCCAGACCAACAACAGTTACCCAGACCAACAGTTAACCAGGCCAATGGGACCGCCAGTTAACCAGACCAGGACCATTAATTCATAACACAGAGACACATGAACACTGTCCCAGCCTGATGTCTCAGCCTGCAACAAGACCCACACCGCCTTAAATCGCCTTACACCTACAGTTTTATATAGAGCCATAGCTGAATGGAACTCTTTACCAATCCATATTTCTCAGGCAAAAAGTAAAGACCATGTGACTGGACAGGAAATAGAAAGCATCAACTGACTGTTAAATATGTTTCCTGTCAGGTATTTTAATTGTCTGTATTGTCTACGTGTTAAATGTTCGTAAAGTCTTAAATTTGTAATTGTTTGTAATGTCTTATTAATTGGTGTTGGACGCCAGGAGAATTAGCTAACATGACGGCATTAGCTAATGGGGATCCTAATCTTAGACACACCTCTGGTCTTCATCCTTCAGTCTCTGAACTGACTCCAGTAGGTTCTCCTTCTCATCCAGCTGACTTTAATACAGCCGTATTAGACATAACAGAAAGGGTAGGTCTGAGATAGAGGTAGGCTAGGTGTTTCATGTCTTCATACCTCTGGCTTCATCCTTCAGTCTCTGTACTGACTCCAGTAGGTTCTCCTTCTCATCCAGCTCACTCTCCAGGAAGGCATTCCTCTCTATCACATGGTTCATCCTCTGTTCAAAGTCCTCCAGAGACATGATGGTGGCCCTAATGGAGGGGTGAGAGGAGGAGGAAAGGGGGACAGGGGGTAAAGATGATGTGGTGAGGAGTTAGGTGGTGTTAGTGTACATCATTAAGAACCATTCTCTATTCTACATGTAAGAATCCTGCCAGTGAGATGATCCAGGGAGAACAGAGAGGTGCTTATGATATAGGGATCTCTCCAGATCATCGTTAGCCTGCTCCAGTTACACACACACACACACACACACACACACACACACACACACACACACACACACACACACACACACACACACCCCCCCCCCACCTCTTGGCTCTCTCCAGGTCATCATTTGTAAGTCGCTCTGGATAAGAGCGTCTGCTAAATGACTTAAATGTAATGTAAATTAGCCTGCTCCAGTTACACTCCTCCCTCTTGGATCTCTCCAGATCATCGTTAGCCTGTCCAGTTACACTCCCCCCTCTCTCTCTTACCTCTTGGATCTCTCCAGGTCATCGTTAGCCTGCTCCAGTTACACACACCCCCTCCCCCCTCCCTCTCTTACCTCTTGGATCTCTCCAGGTCATCGTTAGCCTGCTCCAGTTACACACACCCCCTCCCCCCTCCCTCTCTTACCTCTTGGATCTCTCCAGGTCATCGTTAGCCTGCTCCAGTTACACACACCCCCTCCCCCCTCCCTCTCTTACCTCTTGGATCTCTCCAGGTCATCGTTAGCCTGCTCCAGTTACACCCTCCCCCCTCCCTCTCTCTTACCTCTTCGATCTCTCCAGGTCATCGTTAGCCTGCTCCAGCTCTCTGATGTATTTATGGAGCTGGTCTCTGATGGCCGTGGTCTCAGCCAGGTCTTCTTCCAGAGTAGAGATCTGACGGTACACCTCCGAGTGCTGCCTTTCATACTTCTCCTGGAGGGGATAGGGGGCAGAAGTGGTCAACAGTAGTACCCCAACAGAGTTTCTCAACTCCTCCAGTACCCCAACACTGTTTCTCAACTCCTCCAGTACCCCGAGTCCTCCAGTACCCCCAACAGCACATTTTTTATGTAGCCCTGGACAAACTCACCTGATTCAACGCATCATCAAGCCCTCAATGAGTTGAATCAGGTGAGTTTGTCCGAGGCTAATCTATGCGTTTCAAATGTAGAACCAAGGAGTACGGGCCCTGTTCTATAGCAGTCCACTATATGGGGAGTACAGGCCCTGTTCTATAGCAGTCCACTATATGGGGAGTACGGGCCCTGTTCTATAGCAGTCCACTATATGGGGAGTACGGGCCCTGTTCTATAGCAGTCCACTATATGGGGAGTACGGGCCCTGTTCTATAGCAGTCCACTATATGGGGAGTACGGGCCCTGTTCTATAGCAGTCCACTATATGGGGAGTACGGGCCCTGTTCTATAGCAGTCCACTATATGGGGAGTACGGGCCCTGTTCTATAGCAGTCCACTATATGGGGAGTACGGGCCCTGTTCTATAGCAGTCCACTATATGGGGAGTACGGGCCCTGTTCTATAGCAGTCCACTATATGGGGAGTACGGGCCCTGTTCTATAGCAGTCCACTATATGGGGAGTACGGGCCCTGTTCTATAGCAGTCCACTATATGGGGAGTACGGGCCCTGTTCTATAGCAGTCCACTATATGGGGAAAAAGGGACGCATATATAGTATCTTTAGAAGACTTAAGTCGACTCTTGTGGTGTAGAACAACACGGTGGCGGTGGTGGTGTAGACCATCAACAGGGTGACGGTGGTGGTGTAGACCAACAACAGGGTGACGGTGGTGGTGTAGACCATCAACAGGGTGACGGTGGTGACGTAGAACAACAACAGGGTGACGTAGAACAGGGTGACGTAGAACAACAACAGGGTGACGTAGAACAACAACAGGGTGACGTAGAACAACAACAGGGTGACGTAGAACAACAACAGGGTGACGTAGAACAACAACAGGGTGATGGTGGTGTAGAACAACAACAGGGTGACGGTGGTGTATAAATCCAGCAGACTGTTAGTGAGGCCATATTCATCAAGACAACAGAATTTATCTTCAGTTACACAGGGTATATGAAATATACATTCAAGTGTTCCAGGCAAAGATAGATAACAGCCAGCAGATCAGCCTGACAGTTTGTTAGGGAAATGACCGGATGATTAGACTAGCCGTCTTAAATTTCTGCACCATCTCAATTATCTCTGCATGCAAATACTCACGTTAGCCAGTAGCCATGTCAGTCTAATGGGCCTGCAGTCTAATCTTTGCTTCCTCAATTTCTCTCAAAGCTCATTGGAGGAGGGGATCCAAGGTCCCTCCCTCCTCTAATGATCTTTGAGAGGAAACAAGAATTTTGACAGCTAGTACCTTTTCACACACAGCTTAAGTTTGGTAATAGATCGACAGGATGCTATAGGTTTTGTAACTTCCTGTCTGACTCAACCGCTGGCAGCGTGTCACAGGAAGTACATCCATCAGGAAGTGAGAGTCAGACATCGTCAGTGGTTCCAAAGTGACGTCACCTCAAGCACAGCCAGGCATGCACTAACGCCCCGCACCTCTGATTCAGAGGGTTACATGAGGAAGACACATTTCAGTTGAACAACTGACTGGTTGTCTCCTTGCCCTAACCACATTCCCATCCACAGTTATGCAAGTAGTCATACTGAAGACAAAAAAAAAAATCCTGACAGCTGTGATGGAAAGAAGTTTCGGTAATAAAAAATAAATAAAAATACAGACAGGTTTCCATCCAATAATTGGTGACAGAATCTACCTACTGACAGTCACTTAATTAGGCTATGTCAGGAATATATTTATTTTTATTGTAAGTTAGTTGGCTGCTAGACTGTCTAATTACTGACCGCCCCCCCCCCCCCCCCCCCCCCCCCCATTGATTTTGTTAGTCACTCACTCAGATATATTAAAAACTGCAAACATCTCTCCACCCTACGGCAAAATGTGTACAATAGCAATAAATTAGCGGTAAACTGCTAATTGTTCTCTGCCTCATGGCAAAATGACATGAAATTAGTTCTAAAACTGCTGAATCTCTTCTCTGCCTCAGGAGGTCTGGAGTGCTCACCTCTTGTGATGAATATAGTCCCTCATCACACACACACACCCCCACCTGTCCCATGGAGAGTTCTTTAGACCAGCAGCCTCCCTATCATCCTCAGAGATAGCAGGCTCATAAACACTGGCCCAAACTGTCAACTGGCTGATAGGAAAATACCTATTCAAATACAACTGGGACTGCAGGCGTTGCATCAGACAGACCCGGGTCACGTTCAGTAGCAAAACGTTGTCGAACATTGAAAACGGTCCCTCCTGCCCGAACTGTGCTCTTTGGAATGTCTTGCCGTAAAAGCCAAACTCCATATCCACGTTGACTCTCCCTCATGTCACTCTGCTGCTGAGCTTGATTGACTGTCTTGACCTGAAGCAACTTGTTGATGTCCCCCCCCCCACACACCCCCCCGTGGGCACATACTTCACCTGGTCATCACTGACCCCATCAACAACATGCAGGTCTATGACCTCGGTGTGTCTGACCACAAGGTTGTCTCACTGGACTTGACATTCCTTCCCCCTCTAACCAAGTCCAAGCATCACATACGTTGCCAGAACTAGAAAACAATGTTGACCCAGCCAGCCTGTCAGTGGATGAAATTGTGGAGTTCTACAACCAATCCCTGACCAGTGTGCTTGACCTCCACGCCCCCATAAAAATACAGGACATCACATTCGCTCACTCAGCTCCCTGTTAAACTCCATGTCCCGAACCGGCTCATAGCCCATAACAAAGAGGGGAAACAACATGGAGATAATAAAGTAAACTATATACAGTTAACAATGGTGTGTGTAGCCAGCTATCAGTAGTGTAAGTGAGTGGTTGCATGTATAGATGGTGATAATGATGGGTGTTGAGAGGTGCCAAAAACAAACAAACCACAAAATGCCACAACCAAAACATAACAGTGTGTCTGCGTGGAGAGAGTCTCCTCAATGAATGGGGGAAAGGTGTATTTATCCCCGGGACACACCCGGGCCCAGGTGTGTCCCATTTCACTGATGACCCTTCCGGCTCCACCCACCAACATCCTATTAAGGAAAACAAGAGCAAAGAGAAAGAATACAGCAGACAGAGTGGGAGGGTCATCACATCCAGAACTGAAAAATACTAAATCCATTGGCTGCATCCTGCAGCGTCTCAGAAACTTGGGCCTCACCATCCTTTTAAGACCACTGTCAACAGCTCCCTTCTGAAGCACGCCCTGGATCCAGAAGTGCTGGCCAATTATAGGCCAACATCCAACTTCTCCTTTCGAAGGTGTTGGAAAAAAAGTGGTTGATGTACAGCTTCAAGGCCATCTCAATCAGAACCACCCATTTGAGAAGTTCCAGTCACGTTTCCGGCCGGCCCACAGCACTGAAAAACGGCCCTACTCAGGGTCACCAATGACCTGCTGATGGCAGCTGATGCAGGCTGTGTCCAGATCCTCCTGGACTTGCACGCAGCTCTTGACACTGTCGACCACCCCACCCTCCTGAAAAGCCTCCGGGTCACCATTGGACTGTCTGGACCAGCTCTGAGCTGGTTCCACTCCTACCTCTCAGACAGGACTGAGTACATGTCGCTAGGTGGGTCCAGGTCCCAGACCCACCATGTCACCTGTGGTGTCCCACATGGATCTGTTCTTGGACCCATCCAGTACATGCTCCCCCCTTGGGTTGTGTGGAATCTCCTTCCACTGCTATGCTGTTGACACCCAGCTGTAGGTGTCAACTGCCCCCAAGTCCCTCTGATGCATGTGCCCATCTGATCACCTGCCTTGAGGAGGAGAGATGAGGGCATGGATGAAGCAAAACGTCCTTCAACTGAACAGCAGCAAAACCGAAGCCCTACTAGTTGGCAGCCCCCACCAGGTCCAGCATGCACCTATAACACACCTCACCATTGCAGGACAGAACATCCTTCTGTCCCCCCTCAGGTTCCAGTCTGGGTGTAAAGCTCCATTCCTCCCTGACCTTTGACAGCCGCATCAAACAAAAGTGTAGAACGTCATTCTATCACCTCAAGAACATTGACCAAACTCAGTCCCACCCCCTCACTCAGTCTGATGCAGAGAAGCTGGTTCATGCCTTTATCTCAAGGCTGGACTACTGCAACACATCCTTCACCTGGATCCCTGGCAGGAGTCTCCAGGATCCCTGGCAGGAGTCTCCAGGAGTACTACAACACGGTCTTCACCAGGATCCCTGGCAGGAGTCTCCAGGATCCCTGGCAGGAGTCTCCAGGATCCCTGGCAGGAGTCTCCAGGATCCCTGGCAGGAGTCTCCAGGACTACTACAACACAGTCTTCACCAGGATCCCTGACAGGAGTCTCCAGGATCCCTGGCAGGAGTCTCCAGGATCCCTGGCAGGAGTCTCCAGGATCCCTGGCAGGAGTCTCCAGGACTACTACAACACGGTCTTCACCAGGATCCCTGGCAGGAGTCTCCAGGACTACTACAACACGGTCTTCACCAGGATCCCTGGCAGGAGACTCCAGAAGCTCCAGTACATCCAGAACAGCTCTGTCAGGATCCTGATGAGAGTGAGGAAACACCACCACATCACCTCCATCCTGGCATCTCTGTACTGGCTCCCAGTCTCATTCCAGATTGAATTCAAAACCCTCCTGCTGACTCATCACTATGCTAAGGATACTGGGACTAAACACCTCCCTCTGCAACCGGATCCTGGACTTCCTGACGGGCCACCCCCAGGTGGTGAGGGTAGGTAGCAACATCTGCCACGCTGATCCTCAACACTGGAGCTCCTCAGGGGTGCGTGCTCAGTCCCCTCCTGTACTCCCTGTTCACCCACGACTGCATGGCCAGGCATGACTCCAACACCATCATTAGGTTTGCAGACGACCCAACAGTAGTAGGCCTGATCACCGACAATGACGAGACAGCATATAGGGAGGAAGTCAGAGACCTGGCCAGGTGGTGCCAGAATAACAACCTATCCCTCAACGTAACCAAGACTAAGGAGATGATTGTGGACTATAGGAAAAGGAGGACCGAGCACGCCCCCATTCTCATCGACGAGGCTGTAGTGGAGCAGGTTGAGAGCTTGCCAAGTCTAGGACAAAAAGGCTTCAACAGTTTTTACCCCCAAGCCATAAGACTCCTGAACAGGTAACCAAATAGTTACCTGGACTATTTGCATTGTGTACCCCCCCCCCAACCCCTCTTTTTACGCTGTTGCTACTCTCTGTTTATCATATATGCATAGTCACTTTAACTATACATTCATGTACATACAACCTCAATTTGCCCGACCAACCAGTGCTCCTGCACATTGGCTAACCGGACTATCTGCATTGTGTCCCACCCACCACCCCCTCTTTTATGCTACTGCCACTCTCTGTTCATCATATATGCATAGTCACTTTAACCATACCTACATGTACATACTACCTCAATCAGCCTGACTAACCGGTGTCTGTATATAGCCTCTCCTGTATATAACCTCACTACTGTATATAGCCTGTCTTTTTACTGTTGTTTTATTTCTTTACCTACCTAAAGTTCACCTAATACCTTTTTTGCACTATTGGTTAGAGCCTGTAAGTAAGCGTTTCACTGTAAGGTCTACACCTGTTGTATTCAGCGCACGTGACAAATAAACTTTGATTTGATTCATAACAATGCCCCTCCTTATCTCAAGGAACTGCTCTCCCTCCATAACTCCACCCTCAGGTCAAGAGATAACCTGCTCTTCCACACCCCCGGGACCAAGCTGCGTCCCTCGGGGATCGGGCTGTCAGCTCAACTTTTTATTTTTTATTTTATGCACCCGCAGATTATTCTGTATAATGAGAAGAGCTTTACAAATGTAATAAATAATAATAATAATAATGTTATTATTATGAAGGGCTTGATAAGTTGAATCAGGTGTGTAATAGTTGAAATAAATGGAAGGGCTGGGGGTCCCTGAGTAGAGGTTGGAAAAACGCTGCTCTAAACTAGAGTCAAGTCAACAGTTCATACCTTGTAGTTCTCCAGTTCCATGTGTAGCCTGTTGTTCTGTGTGACGAGTTCTCGGTTCTGTGTCTCACACTGCTTGAGTTCAGTCTCCAGTTCCCCCTCGTAGTCACGACTCATCTGCTGGAACTCCTGCAGCTCCTCCTGCGCCTCCTCAGCCCTGGGAGAGGTTAGGGGTCAAGATGGTGGTCGTGGAGTAACAGAGGACACTACGGTTTAAGCAGATACCTGTGGGTACCTCTGCTGGGGCCTGGCAGACTGCTCCTTTCTCTCTGTGTGTGTATGTGTATGTGTGTGTGTGTGTACCTCTGTTGGTGCTTGGCCGCCTGTTCCTTCCAGTAGTCCACCTCCTCCTCCAGAGAGACAAACTTAAGGGGCTCTGGTTCTCCCATCTCTGCCCACACCACTTGTAACTCTTCTCTCCCTTTCTTACAGTTCTCCTCTCACTGAGTCAGTAAATGGAAGGAAGGAAGGAAGGAAGGCGAGAGTCAGTAAATAGGTGCGAGTCAGTAGGCTAAACTTAGATGATCAACAGTGTTGATACTTTTTCTTCCAAAAGAGATAAAGTGTTCTCTATTCAGCATTTCCAAGTCAACAATGTGCTTCAGGCAAGAAAGGACAGCAGAAAAGGGTTACAGGAGTTTAGTGCAAACTACAACGACATAAGTCAGTCATCACCTAGCTAGCTAAGGAGTGCGCTGTCAGTGTCAACTGATGACAATAGGCTGGCTGTCAAACTATAGGAACGCAAAGAAAAGCACAACGGCCAGGCTTAATGAACATCAACTTTATTTATAAAGCCCTTTTTACATCAGCCGATGTCAAAGTACTGTACAGAAACCCAGCCTGAAACCCCAAACAGCAAGCAATGCAGATGTAGAAGCACGGTGGCTAAGAAAAACTCCCTAGAAAAGCTAGAACCTAGGAAGAAACATATTGAGGAACCAGACTCTGAGGGGTGGCCAGTCCTCTTCTGGCTGTGCCGGGTGGAGATTATAACAGTACATGAATATATCATGTTTATTCAAACAAAGCAAATGGACGAATTTGGAATATGACTTGTTTATTTTGTAGCTATTGCCATTCTACTCATAAGCAAAGTCTTAAAAGCAGTGTTTGTAAGATTTAAACAATATCTGAACTAGTACATTCAAGTATTTGCTAACTGATGTTACAAGCAAACAAGGCAGCAAGCAAAAGAGACTGCACTTTGGTCAGAATACAAAAGGGGAAGTGTATTCTCGCCTTCACACCAGTAACAAGCAGTGTCAACTGGATAACGTTAGATTGCTATGTTTGCAATATGTAGTCTCTGGTCAAAATAAGTAGCTATGCTCTGGCATTTATTTTCTGCCAATTTTACAATAACGCAACCAGAGTCAGAATTGACTAAATGCAGTTACAAATGTATATGTGCAGACAGCATAATTTGCCTATACATCGAACTAACGGACGAGTCTGTCATAAATTCACGTTACCATAGCGATTTAAATCCCAGTAAATTGACAGTTGATACTAACCTACCTAGGATTGCTTGTGGTGGCTAGCAGCCGGTTCTCCAACAGTGCCGAAAGATGACGGTACCTTTATAACGGAGCTACAAAACGGAACAAAAATATCCAGAAAATGTTGTTACATAGATCATTCCTTGGCCGAAAGTAGTAACAAAGTTGCCACCTAGAACAATGCGAAGGCTGCATATCTCTTTTGTCCAAAGAAGACTCATCGCTAATCCTCCAACCACCGCGATTGTTTAACCTCTCACCATTGGTCGGTTATACTGTCAAACAAGTGTGTAGGGCGATGAATGGCCAATCGCGTTCATGATTTGCCTACGAGGTCGGTTAAATCAAATGCGCTTTTAAGCAGAGAGGAAGAGGCGAAGCGAGAGGTTTTACTCCGCACAAAATCTGCTCAATAAAATGTTTGTATGGAGGTCAATGGGTGTCGAATTTGGTAAACAAAAGATGTAATTGCTAATTTGCTACGTGAGGTTTATATGATCTAATAAAGTGTTATAATGATTAGGTTGTTACAAATGCACTGATATGAGTGAACGCACGTGGCAACTTCGAAAAAACCCACTTTATATCTAGTGCTATTTTTTTTAGGTGAGGGAGCCCAAAAATATGTAAATGATGTCATCATTTCCTCAATCAAAGTTTGTACCGACAGATTATTACAGGGCTCTCCAACCCTGGTGCTCTACCGCGCTGTAAGGATTCACTGTTGTAACTAGCCAGTTGTAACTAGCCTGGTGCTCTTGAGTGGCGCAGCGGTCTAAGACACTGCATCTCAGTGCTACAGGGGTCATTACAGACCTTGGTTCGATTCCAGGGTTTATCACAACAGGCCATAATTGGGAGTCCCATAGGGCGGCGCGCAATTGGCCCAGCGTTGTCCTGGTTAGGGTTTGGCCGGGGTGAATGAATTTGTTCTTAACTGACTCGCCTAGTTAAATAAAGGTTAAATAAATAAAATACCCTGATTAATCTTATAAACCATCAAATTAGAATCAGGTGCGCTAGATTAGGGTGGAATGAAAACCTACAGGAAGGTAGCTCTCCAGAAGCAGGGACAGTGAGCCCCGTTATAGAATACGCATAAAATGCATCCTCCATTAGCAACGTCTGACTAGGCCCACACATATTGTCTCAAGAACATGTTTTATTGTTAATACCCTCAAACACCAAGTTAAACATACCTAATAAAACAAACAGGCCGTCATGACTGTCAATCGTGAATCGTAATTCTTAAGGTTTTACCGGTGAAACGGCATCTTCATGCCAATCGTTTGATTGATCTCAATCAGTTTACATTTACATTTTAGGCATTTAGCAGACGCTCTTATCCAGAGCGACTTACAGTTTCATGGGAATATGGATTTCTATCTTCTTGAATTACTGTTTCGTGAGCAAATTACAGCAGATGGTGTTAACTAAGTATTAGCCTTTCTTGTATTTTAGTTTCAATCAAAGCATATATTTCCTGCCTAGTGGCTCTTTTGAGTTTAGGCAGATTATACATTTTTCCACTATTCAGCTTCAGTTAACCATCCTAAAATCTCAATAGAAATGTGGTGTTTTTGGTGTAACAATAATGTTATTGCCCTACTATGCTATTATATTTGGTTCTGTTAAGTAAAATAGGCTACTAATGAATCATTGTGATTTTGCAAGACATTGATTCCCGCTTTGATCTAACTTTACTAAACGAGCACCTTTGTGAGAAGTGATCATCTTTTTATTTGTATTAATAAGTGATGAGCAGGACTATTAGCCGTAAGGCAACAGATCGAGGGTTATTTTTAAAGGATTGGAGCGCCCTTCCTGGTTCTGAAAGGTCAGCGCGAAATCTATTTTTATTTGATTAGCTTGAAGCCATGGTTACAATATACCCTATTACAGAATAAAATAAGAGGTTAACTATTATCTAATTTATTTGCATAGACGTAATCATCAAATCAATTGACTAAGTAGTGAACATAAATCATTACTACTGTCAGGTCGTGTCAATTCGAATCTGGCATCAGAACAAAATAGTCAGCACATAGTAACTTCTGATTTCTTTGTACTTTAATTAATGCAAACACATTTATGGTAAATCTGATGTTCGTATATACGGGCTCCCTGTAACACCACGCAGGGCAAAACAGAGAACTGAGTTACACATCCTTTGCTTTTCATTAAATACTCTGACAGAGATAGTTCCCACTCACTGCTGGCCTGTCAGAGGGAGGATGAGCGTGGTTTAAACTTACTCATCCTATCGTTGGCGTGCAGGTTGGTCCCAACCTCGAGACGCCTCCTGTTGCCGGGCGTAGTTATTATCTTCGGCAGTCGATTTCTCTTGTGACGGTACAATGCACAGTTCTCTAAAACCCCGACACCCCTCCGCGTATACATTTCACCCATATCCTGCCCTGATCTTTTAACAAGCTCTTCCATATCCCTGATTTACAGCATCTGCATTCTTTCCATATGACTCACCATCCCATGAGCCCCTTCCTCTCACACAGCAGTATGCTCTTATCATATAGAGTATAAACGTAATATTATAGCATAGCTTCTTTGTTATATTATATAGGTTATGCAAACAAATAGTTGGTCAAACCCTAACACTACGTATGAATTGCAGGAAATTCGTTTTAAAACAGCCATAAAATCCATATTTTGGTGTGGTGCATTCACACATCTCAATAAACTAGAACCTAAATGCATTATTACCCTCCAACTTGGCCCAATTCACATTTCCCACCCTGACATACCAAGGTAGAACTGTAGGCTACATGTGTGCAATGCAAAGGCCCATTTCGCTACACTCGCAATAACATCTGCTAACCATGTGTATTTGACCAATAATATTAGATTTTGGAGGATTGAGAACTTTGGCCAATCAGAACATAAAAAAAATATATCTAAATTCACCGTGTCTGCCTTGATGTTCATAAAACTCCATCGACCCCTCTTGCACAGTGGAACCCAAAACGATATGTTACCGCTTGGTTAGAGTCACACCGTTCTTCCGAGGACACCCAACCCAGAGTGGCCACAGCAAAGCCCAACGGAGCCTGACCCTCTCTGGAAGTTGCTGTAGTCCTGCTTTGGATATTTAGCCTATATTGGCTATTGGTTGAGATGCAGGGCCGTTCCTCATGTTTCTCGCCACCACCAGAGAAAAGACCTGTAGGCTGCTGTAGCTTACATATTTATTTGGTTGGCATTCAATCGTTGTTCATGGAACTTTTGTGATAATTAAATATAATATATTTCGAATCTGAATAAATTTTCGGTGTATTATCAACCTGAAAAAGGTGAGGAAGTGTACCTACCTTCGCCTCCTCCAACACTACACACCTGTTATATCTGAGTTGTGCCTGTTGTCATAGAGTTAGATAGAGAACTCATGGGAATAAACCGTTTTAGCGTAAAGGCATCCAGTTTCACCATTTTAAAGTAGGGTGGGGATTTCTATGAGTTGGGTGCAATTATCCAATGAAGAAGAAAAACGTACTACTTTAAAATGGAGATAAGAGCTAAAAATGGCAGATACAAGAATGAGTCCTGTATCTATCGCAATGGCCTGTTGTTCGCAGTGTATCTGCCCTCTCTTTGGCTAGAACGGTCCCACCTGATCTCACCACCTCCATCTTGGGGGACATGTATTTCCATTGTTAGAGTGGTCACTCAATATCTTGTTAATTTAATAGACAATTGTTGTTTCAGGACAACTGGGAATTCAGAAAAAACTGAGGTCAAATCCTTATTTCAATGACCTTCAGGTCAGAGGGTTTCCGACTTGAGTTGGATGACTGTTAAAAACAAATTTTCCCTGTCAGAGATAAAGTCAGTAAAGTAAAGTCGGAGGTTGGCGATTTCCAAGTTCCCAGTTGTCTTGAACGCAGCATGATGGTATGTCGGGACTGATGGTCTGTTTACGTAGCGGTTTAGGATAATTAACTTTGCAGGTTAAAATAATCTGGTTTCCCATTGTTGACGTAGCTATGCAGTTCTGAGACAACCATCCGGGTGGGTGGGGGACACAGACTGACGCCTTGATCACACCGACAGCGTCAATGCGCAAAATAGTACGCAGCATAACCTAGATATGTGGGCAACAAAAGTTCAACATTCACCTATACTGCTATTTCTGTCAAGCCATCTACACACAGTTTGACGCTTATGTTCAATAAATCCAACATATGCACCACACAGAACGCACTGCCACTGCAATGCTGCAGGGCAAACACAGCGTTCCATTGGAAATGAATGTACTTCTGGTGTACCAAAATGCAATGACGCTGTCGCTGTGATCGAGGCGTGAACCTCCCCACAATTCCCAACCAACGCAGCTCCAGTAGGCCTACCTGTCCTCTATTCATTTGAATGCGTTGACAGTTGGAGAAACTGCTTCAGCGACGCTGAGAATTTGAAGTATGAAAGACAACGGTCCAATATTCTAGAACATTGCTGTGCATGGGAATACAACTTTCGGATTATGATAGACGCACTCCTTGATCACAGAGTTATTGCATTTTGGTACACCAGAAGTACATTCATTTCCAATGGAACGCTGTGTTTGCCTTGCAGCATTGTGTTGCAGAGGCAGTTGCAGTGCGTTCTGTGTGGTGCACACATTGGATTTATCTAACATATGCATCAAACTGTATGCAAAGACAGCTTGACAGAAATGGTAGCAGAAGTTGAATGTTAAACTTTTGTTGCACACATATTTAAAGGGCTCCCGAGTGGCGCAGCGGTCTAAGGCACTGCATCTCAGTGCTAGAGGCGTCACTACAGACCCTGGTTTGATTCCAGGCTGTATCACAACCGGCCGTGATTGGGAGTCCCATAGGGCGGCGCACAATTGGCCCAGCGTTGTCCTGGGTTTGGCCGGTGTAGGCTGTCATTGTAAATAAGAATGTGTTCTTAACTGACTTGTCTAGTTAAATAAAGGTTAAATAAAGTATCCAGATGATGCTGCGTATCATTGAGCTGTAGTCCAACACCATCTAGCCACAACAGTAGAAACGTAAACAGGCCATCAGTCCCGACCCTTTTAATGTCCTGGTCCCGACATACCGCGACACGTATTTATATACCTACCGCGACACGTATTTATATACCTACCGCGACACGCATGTATATACCTACCGCGACACGTATGTATATACCTACCGCGACACGTATGTATATACCTACCGCGACACGTATTTATATACCTACCGCGACACGTATGTATAAACCTACCGCGACACGTATGTATAAACCTACCGCGACACGTATTTATATACCTACCGCGACACGTATTTATATACCTACCGCGACACGTATTTATATACCTACCGCGACACGTATTTATATACCTACCGCGACACGTATTTATATACCTACCGCGACACGTATGTATATACCTACCGCGACACGCATGTATAAACCTACCGCGACACGCATGTATAAACCTACCGCGACACGTATGTATATACCTACCGCGACACGTATTTATATACCTACTGCGACACATATATATATACCATACCGCGACACGTATGTATATACCTACCGCGACACGTATTTATATACCTACCGCGACACGTATGTATATACCTACCGCGACACGTATTTATATACCTACCGCGACACGTATTTATATACCTACCGCGACACGTATTTGTCATCTAGTGATCAATTAATGATGTGGTTATTTATTATCTAGAATAAAACCAACCGTTCTAAATGCAGAGTGTTTTATTTATTTAACCAGGTAGGCCTAAAGACCCATTGACGTTAGAAACCTCTTTTGCAAAGGACGACCAAGAAGGCAAAACAGGGAAATAGCAGCATGTCCATAAAATGTAAAAAATAATAAAATAAACACAAAAGACAAAGTATCACAAGTTACAGATACAGATTAAAAACTGAGGCCATCAAAAACATTGGCTTCGATCAGTGTTAAAAATAGACTCTGACTTTAATATCTTTTGAAGAATGTTCCAGGATGAAGGGGAATTATGGGAAAAAGATTGGTTTTCCCCATCTCAGTTCTAGCCTGAGGAAAAGACAAGGACAGCAGACTGTGAACCAAGACTGTATTGATGCCGTGTTCATGTGGTAGTCGGAACTAGGAAACTCTGAATTTCTGACTTGCTAACTGGTTGTAGTTATACACGTGCCGCATTCAACGAATCAGTAAGTCGGAAATAAATCCTAGTTTCCTAGTTCCGACTAGCAAGACAACGGGGCACGAGTGACTAATCTGGTCAGTAAGGAACAAAGAGGTACACAGGGAGTTGTCCTATCAACGCTACCAGTGCTTTAGCCTCCTTGTGGATGGAACGCTCCATTGCACCAAGGCGTACAACTCACAGTGATGGGTGAGTGATCTTGCATTGGTGATACATCTTAAAGCGGGGTGGGGGGGGGGGGGGGGGGGGGGGGGTGGCAGGATTGACTTTGTGAAACCCTGTCTTAAAACCACCAGAATCAGGGCCAGATTAAGAAATAGTAGGCACCAGTACATAATATAGACTGGATTTTGTTTTGCTGAAAAACTTGGGCCCCCCATGGGCCTGCGCCCAGGGGCTTCAGCCCCGGTAAACCCCTGCATTAATCCGGCCCTGACCATAATGCACTGTATCCAGAGTTAAAGTAGGCCTACTTGCTGAGGCCTGCATAAAGACAATATCACCATAATCCAGCACAGAGTTTAAAAAAGCGCTTTGAATAAGATCCTTTCTGACTGACATTGAAAAACAAGATTTGTTCCTAAAATAAAAACCCTATTTCAACTTCAGTTTCTTGGTCAAGTTATTAATGTGCCGTTTAAAATTCAGCTTTTCATCTAACCAAATCCCAAATTACTTATAGGTAACCCTATCAATTTGCTGGCCTTTTAGAGTTAAAATCTGAAAGTGACTCCACCTGTCTACTTTCAGAGAAGAGAAAACCATACATTTACTCTTGCTTGCATTAAAGCACAAGTTTCAATTGGAAAAAGTTGCTTTTGAACAGCCTCATGGTGTCATCAGCATACAGATGAAGATTTGCAGTCAGTCTTCCCTATATAATTTATATACAGTGTAAAAAGGATCGGACCTAACATTGAGCCCTGGGGAACTCCTTTAGTAAGCCTTCAAAACTCAGATTTCAGACCCCTCCTGTGCTACACACTGTTCTGTCCGAAGGATCTCTTATTCAAACTCAGCTTGCAAGCTTATCATGATGTTCAAATCAAATCACATTTTATTAGTCACATGTGCCGAATACAACAGGTGTAGTAAACCTTACAGTGAAATGCTTACTTACAAGCCCTTAACCAACAATGCAGTTTTAAGAATAACAAATAATTAAAGAGCAGCAGTAAATAACAATAGCGGGGCTATATACAGGGGGTACCAGTACAGAGTTAATGTGCAAATAAGCCTCTTGGACTTAGACTTGCCGCTCCGGTACCGCTTGCCGTGCGGTAGCAGAGAGAACAGTCTATGACTTGGGTGGCTGGAATCTTTGACAATTTTTAGGGCCTTCCTCTGACACTGCCCGGTATAGAGGTCCTGGATGGCACGAAGCTTGGCCCCGGTGATGTACTGGGCCGTACGCACTACCCTCTGTAGTGCCTAGCAGTCGGAGGCTGAGCAGTTGCCATACAAGGCAGTGATGCAACCCGTCAGGATGCTCTCGATGGTGAAGCTGTAAAACCTTTTGAGGATCTGAGGACCCATGCCAAATCTTTTCAGTCTCCTGGGGAGAAATAGGTTTTGGATGGTGGCCCTTACTCATAGTTACTTGTCTTAACCAAAAATAGGTTTACTCCAATATCTGCATTGTTTTTAACATTGCATGTAGACAAACAATTGACATCTTCATGTTAGATTTTTACTTTAAATTTTTTTTGAAATTGGCAGATTCTTTGTCTGATTTAAGATAAAATTTCAACCCTGTTACAGTCCACACAGAGACACTGTACTTTTGGAAACACCTAAAGCTAAGGCACATGCTATGCCCTGGGGCCTGGCCTACCCGTTTCATCAGATATCCCTGGACCACCCGTTTCATCAGATATCCCTGGGGCCTGGACTACCCGTTTCATCAGATATCCCTGGCGCCTGGACCACCCGTTTCATCAGATATCCCTGGCGCCTGGACCACCCGTTTCATCAGATATCCCTGGGGCCTGGACCACCCGTTTCATCAGATATCCCCGGGGCCTGGACCACCCGTTTCATCAGATATCACTAGGGCCTGGGCTACCCGTTTCATCAGATATCCCTGGACCACCCGTTTCATCAGATATCACTAGGGCCTGGCCTACCCGTTTCATCAGATATCCCTGGGGCCTGGACCACCCGTTTCATCAGATATCACTAGGGCCTGGCCTACCCGTTTCATCAGATATCCCTGGACCACCCGTTTCATCAGATATCCCTGGGGCCTGGACCACCCGTTTCATCAGATATCCCTGGGGCCTGGACCACCCGTTTCATCAGATATCCCTGGACCACCCGTTTCATCAGATATCCCTGGACCACCCGTTTCATCAGATATCCCTGGGGCCTGGACCACCCGTTTCATCAGATATCCCTGGGGCCTGGACCACCCGTTTCATCAGATATCCCCGGGGCCTGGACCACCCGTTTCATCAGATATCACTAGGGCCTGGGCTACCCGTTTCATCAGATATCCCTGGGGCCTGGACCACCCGTTTCATCAGATATCCCTGGGGCCTGGACTACCCGTTTCATCAGATATCCCTGGGGCCTGGACTACCCGTTTCATCAGATATCCCTGGCGCCTGGACCACCCGTTTCATCAGATATCCCTGGCGCCTGGACCACCCGTTTCATCAGATATCCCTGGCGCCTGGGCCACCCGTTTCATCAGATATCCCTGGACCACCCGTTTCATCAGATATCCCCGGGGCCTGGACCACCCGTTTCATCAGATATCCCCGGGGCCTGGACCACCCGTTTCATCAGATATCACTAGGGCCTGGGCTACCCGTTTCATCAGATATCCCTGGGGCCTGGGCTACCCGTTTCATCAGATATCCCTGGACCACCCGTTTCATCAGATATCCCTGGGGCCTGGCCTACCCGTTTCATCAGATATCCCTGGGGCCTGGACCACCCGTTTCATCAGATATCCCTGGACCACCCGTTTCATCAGATATCACTGGGGCCTGGGCTACCCGTTTCATCAGATATCCCTGGCGCCTGGACCACCCGTTTCATCAGATATCCCTGGACCACCCGTTTCATCAGATATCCCTGGACCACCCGTTTCATCAGATATCCCTGGACCACCCGTTTCATCAGATATCCCTGGGGCCTGGACCACCCGTTTCATCAGATATCCCTGGACTACCCGTTTCATCAGATATCCCTGGACTACCCGTTTCATCAGATATCCCTGGACCACCCGTTTCATCAGATATCCCTGGGGCCTGGCCTACCCGTTTCATCAGATATCCCTGGGGCCTGGACCACCCGTTTCATCAGATATCCCTGGGGCCTGGGCTACCCGTTTCATCAGATATCCCTGGGCTACCCGTTTCATCAGATATCCCTGGGGCCTGGGCTACCCGTTTCATCAGATATCCCTGGGCTACCCGTTTCATCAGATATCCCCGGCGCCTGGACTACCCGTTTCATCAGATATCCCTGGCGCCTGGACCACCCGTTTCATCAGATATCCCTGGGGCCTGGGCTACCCGTTTCATCAGATATCCCTGGGCTACCCGTTTCATCAGATATCCCTGGACCACCCGTTTCATCAGATATCCCCGGGGCCTGGACTACCCGTTTCATCAGATATCCCTGGACCACCCGTTTCATCAGATATCACTAGGGCCTGGGCTACCCGTTTCATCAGATATCCCTGGGGCCTGGCCTACCCGTTTCATCAGATATCCCTGGGGCCTGGCCTACCCGTTTCATCAGATATCCCCGGGGCCTGGCCTACCCGTTTCATCAGATATCCCTGGGGCCTGGACTACCCGTTTCATCAGATATCCATCCCTATGAAGATCATTGAACACTATGGGAAAGGAGACAAGGTCTCATATTATAATATACTCTACTCAACCTAAAGTCCCCAATCAGATTGCATGGGAAAATACTTTATTTAACCTTTATTTAACTAGGCAAGTCAGTTAAGAACAAATTCTTATTTACAATGACTGCCTACACTGGCCAAATCCGGACGACACTGGGCCAATTGTGCGCCACCCTATGGGACTCACAATAACAGCCAGTTGTGATACAGCCTGGAATGGAACCAGGGTCTGTAGTGACCCTCTAGTACTGAGATGCAGGGCCTTAGACCAGTGATACAGCCTGGAATGGAACCAGGGTCTGTTGTGATGCCTCTAGCACTGAGATGCAGTGCCTTAGACCACTGTGATACAGCCTGGAATGGAACCAGGGTCTGTTGTGATGCCTCTAGCACTGAGATGCAGTGCCTTAGACCACTGTGATACAGCCTGGAATGGAACCAGGGTCTGTAGTGACTCCTCTAGTACTGAGATGCAGGGCCTTAGACCGCTGCGCCACTCGGGAGCCATATGGACGTATCCTTCACAGATGAGGAATGGCAAAACATACTGAGGTCCAATAAGGCCGTTGCAAGAGAGCTGCGGTCAAGGCTATCTCCGTTGACAACCATCCACAGGTTCTACTGGACTCTCCTGACTGCTGGGGATGCAACCAGGACAAAGGCACCCTGGGTAACGTGTTAAGGACATGCCCACATTTACAACAGTTCTGGATGATTCCCTTTGGCCCAAGACTGTTCCTACTCTCAAATCCCTCTGAACTGAAACATGTGGAAAACTACACTGGGGATGGAACACAAACTACCCTGCTCTGTGCCTGCAAAATTATACCCCCCTAAATAGAAGAGCCATGACATTGATACAGTACAGGAGTGGTATGTGCTAATGGTTAAGACTGCTGCATATGAACACCTTTGTTACAAACTGATTAAGCTCATTCAAATGTTTGAGTTAAGGTGGGCTAGCCATCTATGCAATATTTCAGACCCCTCCCACCTCAGATAGCAGGTTGACACTTGTCATGATTCTTGTCCTGGAGGCAGAACGGAGCCATTTCCACATTTCCGGAGCCAAGTCCAAATTGGCTCCAGTGAATTCAGAAAGTATTCAGACCCCTTCACTTTATTTTTGTTACATTACAGCCTTCAAGCTACACCAAAAAATAAAATAAATAATAAAAATAAACCCAAAATGACAAAGCGAAAACAGGTTTTTAGAAATGTTTGCAAAAAATAAAATATGTTCGAACCCTTTGCTATGAGACTCAAAATTGAGCTCAGGTGCATCCTGTTTCCATTGATCATCCTTGAGATGTTTCTACAACTTGACTGGAGTCCACCTGTGGTAAAATCAGTTGATTGGACATGATTTGGAAAGGCACACACCTGTCTATATAAGGTCCTACAGTTGACAGTGCATGTCAGAGCAAAAACCAAGCGATGAGGTTGAAGGAATTGTCTGTAAAGCTCCGAGACATGATTTTGTCGAGGCACAGATCTGGGGAAGGGTACCAAAAAATGTCTGCAGCATTGAAGGTCCCCAAGAACACAGTGGCCTCCATTATACTTAAAATGGAAGAAGTTTGGAACCACCAAGACTCTTCCTAGAGCTGGCCGACCGGCCAAACAGAGCAATCAGGAGAGAAGGGCCTTGGTCAGGGAGGTGACCAAGAACCCGATGGTCACTCTGACAGAGCTCCTCTGTGGAGATGGGAGAACCTTCCAGAAGGACAACCATCTCTGCAGCACTCCACCAATCAGGCCTTTATGGTAGAGTAGCCTGATGGAAGCCACTCCTCAATAACATGCTCATGACAGCCAGCTTGGAGTTTGCCAAAAGGCACCTAAAGGACTCTCAGACCATGAGAAACAAGATTCTCTGGTCTGATGAAACCAAGATTGAACTCTTTGGCCTGAATGCCAAGCATCACACCTGGAAGAAACCTGGCACCATCCCTACAGTGAAGCATGGTGGTGGCAGCATCATGCTGTGGGGATGTTTTTCAGCGGCAGGGACTGGGAGACTAGTCAGGATCAAGGGAAAGATGAACGGACCAAAGTACAGAGAGATCCTTGATGAAAACCTGCTCCAGAGAGCTCAGGACCTCAGACTGGAGCGAAGGTTCACCTTCCAACAGGACAACGACCCTAAGCACACAGCCAAGACAACATAGGAGTGGCTTCGGGACAAGTCTCTGAATGTCCTTGAGTGGCCCAGCCAGAGCCCGGACTTGAATCCGATCGAACATCTCTGGAGAGACCTGAAAATAGCTGTGAGACCTGAAAATAACCTGACAGAGCTTGAGAGGATCTGTAGTGAAGAATGGGAGAAACTGCCAAAATACAGGTGTGCCAAGCATGTAGCGTCATACCCAAGAAGACTCAAGGCTGTAATCGCTGCAAAAGGTGCTTCAACAAAGTACTGAGTAAAGGGTCTGAATACTTATGTAAATATGATATTTCATTTTTATAAAAAAAATATAATAATTGCTAACATTTCTAGACCTGTTTTTGCTCAGTCATTATGGGGTATTGTGTGTAGATTAATGAGGAAAATAACAATTGAATCCATTTTAGAATTAGATTGTAACGTAACAAAATGTGAAAAAAGGGAAGGTGTCTGAATACTTGTCAAAATTCATACAAACAAAAATTAAGATCAAAAAGCAAATTTAAGGTTAGAAATGAGGGTTAGCAGTGTGGTTACGGTTAGGTTTAAAATGACATTTTATGACTGTGCCAGCTAGTGAGCACTCTGCAGCGCTGCCTCCAGAACAAGATTCAAAACTAACCTGCCCTAAGATTGCGTCCCCCTCTTGACCCCCCCCCCATCAAGTTGTGTTGACAGAATGTTAAATATTAGTTGAAATAAAAGTTACACTAACCAAAATATACTCAATTGGTGGCAGAAACCACACACTCGGTCCTCAGCCCTAGGCTCAATGCCAACAACGTATCCACACTCACTATGTCCTCTGTATGCTGTTCTAACCCATCTATGAAAGGGTGTGACACACTCTTGGTTGGTAGGGGTTCCATGTCCGTCTCAGCTTTTCTCTTCCTTGGAGAAAAGGTCAGTGGAAGGCCTTTATCCTGTGGAACATGGGCCTTCATATCCAGCAACACGCTTCTGAGCTGTGAAGACAGATCAGTCACGTACTGTTCCTCTTGGAGATGATAAGTGAGTTCTGTGATCTCTTTAAGATATCCTGCACATTGCCTCCGTAACCGCAACAGCTTCCTAGAGGACCTGTTCTTTCCTCTTCCAGATGGACCTTCGTATGGACGGTCAATGTTGGAGTCTCTGGTGGCCTGCTTGGTCTTAAACATGACATTTCTTATGTCACTGTCAGTGGGGTAATAGCGCCTGCGAGTAGGTGGAGGGGGCTGCTCTCCATGGAAAAGCTCTTCCACTACAAAGGTGTTCAGATGACACTTCATTTCAGTCATCTTTCTCACACCAGACAGAGTCAGCTGCTCAATCTTCTCTCTCAGCCTGGCATCTACAGCTTCCCTAACATAAGCTGCCTGTTGGAGAAACAATACATGGGTTTATCATAAAGGGGTCAGTGGGTAACTTAACCAACACTCTATAGTTATATTTACCTCGCCAACAACTGCATGTGAGCTGTGCTCAGAGAGGGAGGGGAACCTGACGCAGTAGACAACCTCTGCCTTCACGGAGCTGGGTGTTTCACTTAGTGCTGCCTTCAGAATTTGGGAGGCCTCCTTTTTAGAGCACACTGTACTTTCCTCAATCTAGACATAAAAAAAATGTGGTATTTGTTACATATGTACTGTTACTATGTACGGTGTTAGGCTGATTCACACATTTCACCAATCAGATCAGCTCTTTTATCCATAATTGGAAATGGGCTGCCTGTGTAAACACGGCCTTAAGACTTTGACCAACAGTAGGCGTAGACCTTAACTTTTTCATATTTACCTCAAAATCAGGAAAGCGAATAACGTGGGCGATGTTTATTATAGCCTTGCAGTCCACCTTTTTGGTATTTTGTACCAGTTTCCGTTTCTGTAGAAAGGTATGGTCTTCACGCTATGGAAGATGGCAAAACATTTAATAATAATTTAAAAAAAATACCAGTCAAAAGGTTGGACACACCTACTCATTCACTTGTCTACATACATTTTCTACTATTTTCTACATTGTAGAATAATAGTGAAGACATCAAACCTATGATATAACACATATGGAATCACGTAGTCACCAAAAAAGTGTTAAACAATTCCAAATATATTTTAGATTCTTCAAAGTAGCCACCCTTTGCCTTTGACAGTTTTGCACACTCTTGGCATTCTCTCAACCAGCTTCACCTGGAATGCTTTTCCAACAGTCTTGAGAGAGTTTTCCACATATGCGGAGCACTTGTTGGCTGCTTTTCATTCACTCTGCGGTCCAACTCATCGCAAACCATCTCAATTGGGTTGAAGTCGGGTGATTGTGGAGGCCAGGTCATCTGCTGCAGCACTCCATCACTCTCCTTCTTGGTCAAATAGCCCTTACACAGCCTGGAGGTGTGTTTGGTCATTGTCCTGTTGAAAAACAAATGAGTCTCACTAAGCTCAAACCAGATGGGATGGCGTATCGCTGCAGAATGCTGTGATAGCCATGCTGGTTAAGTGTGCCTTGAATTCTAAATAAAAATCACTGACAGTGTCACCAGCAAAGCCAGACAAATACCATCACACCTCCTCCTCCATTCTTCATGGTGGGAACCACACATGCGGAGATCATCCGTTCACCTACTCTGCGTCTCACAAAGACACGGCGGTTGGAACCAAAAATCTCAAATTTGGACTCAGACCAAAGGACAGATTTCCACCGGTCTAACATCCATTGCTCGTGTTTATTGGCCCAAGCAAGTCTCTTCTTCTTATTGGTGTCCTTTAGTAGTGGTTTCTTTGCAGCAATTCGACCATGAAAGGCCTGATTCACGCAGTCTCCTCTGAACAGTTGATGTTGAGATGTGTCTGTTACTTGAAGTCTGTTATGCAATAATTTGGGCTGCAATTTCTAAGGCTGGAAACTCAAATGAACTTATCCTCTGCAGGAGAGGTAACTCTGGGTCTTCCTTTCCTATGGCGGTCCTCAAGAGACAGTTTCATCATAGCGCTTGATGGTTTTTGCAACTGCACTTTAAGAAACTTTCAAAGTTCTTGAAATTTTCTGAATTGACTGACCTTCATGTCTTAAAGTAATGATGGACTGTCGTTTGTCTTTGCTTATTTGAGCTGTTCTTGCCATAATATGGACTTGGTCTTTTACCAAATAGGGCTATCTTCTGTATACCACCCCTACCTTGTCATAACACAACTGATTGGCTCAAACGCATTAAGAAGGAAAGAAATTCCACAAATTAACTTTTAACAAGGCACACCTGTTAATTGAAATGCATTCCAGGTGACTACCTCTTGAAGCTGGTTGAGAGAATGCCAAGAGTGTGCAAAGCTGTCATCAAGGCAAAGGGTGGCGACTTTGAAGTATCTCATAAAATATATTTTCATTTGTTTAACACTTTCTTGGTTACTATATGATTCCATGTGTGTTATTTCATAGTTGATGTCGTCACTATAATTCTACAATGTATAAAATAGTAAAAATAAAGAAAAACCCTGGAATGAGTAGGTGTGTCCAAACTTTCGACTGGTACTGTATATAGCACTTTTCTAGACACCCAAAGCTCTTTACAGTGTACAGGGAAACTCACCACCCTAACCCCACCTACATACTCTTGCAATAAGTGCCATGGGATCTTTAGTGACCAGAGTTAGGACAACCGTTTAAAGTCCCATCTTATTGAGGAACATTCCATTGTTAGTACTTCAACATTATTCAAATTAAATGTTATAAAGTGTATGGTGTAAATGACAGTGATCCGTCTCTGAACTTACTTCCTTCTTGTCTCTTTCAGCAGCATATTTCTCTTTGGCTTTTGTCTGTCTGTCTTTGCCCTGGTGGCATTCATACGTCTTTGTGCCAACAACTTGAAATGGAACACCATTGAACGGGATACTTTTACTCTCCCAGCTGAGTTTTTTCCGTGCCAAAGGCTGTGCATCTGTTAAAAAGGTCAACAATATGATATATTACTATTAGAATGATAGGCTTGTAGGGAAAATAAGTTGCTCTGTCAAATAACTCATCTGTTCTTGAAATGGATCCCTTATGCTGATGATGCACTAGCAATTTTGAGGCAATGAAGTTGAGCATCGTTGCCATGGCAGCATTGGTTGCTGCAATCAATGTACTCTTAAAGAGTAATGGTAGACTCACCTACACTCCTTAAAGTCAAAGGACCTTATACACTACACGATAAAAAAAAAAAAAAATGTGGACACCTGCTCATCGAACATCTCATTCCGAAAATCATGGGTATTAATATGGACTTGGTCCCCCTTTCCTGCTATAACAGCCTCCACTCTGCTGGGAAGGATATCCACTAGATGTTGGAACATTACTGAGGGCACTTTCTTCCATTCAGCCAAAAGAGCATTAGTGAGGTCGGGCACTGATGTTGGACGATTATGGCCTGGCTCGCAGTCGGCCTTCCAATACATCCCAAAGATGTTCGATGGGGTTGAGGTCAGGGCTCTGTGCAGGCCAGTCAAGTTCTTCCACACAGATCTCGATAAACCATTTCTGTATGTACCTCGCTTTGTGCACGGAAGTATTGTCATTAGGGTTGCACATTTTGGGGAATATTCAGAGGTGGAAACTTTCCGTGGGGATTAACAGGAATATATGCAAATTAATAATAATACCATTTAAATGTAGATGTTTTTTGCATTGGATATATTTACCATAACATATGGAGACAGAAACAGAAAACATTTTACCTTATCATAAGTAGACATAATTGCAAATTATTCAATCATTCTAGTAGAAATAAAAAAAACGAATTAGTTACGAATTGAACTTTAATTAAAATGAGTTGACTTTTCACATGGGATGATTTCACTGAACAACAAAAGAAAGGGAATATCGAATGATCCCCAATGATCTATCGCATCTCCCAAAAACGTTTTCAACATACATCTGTAAAATGATAGTTTCTAGACTAAAGCTTTGGTTGTCTTCCTCTCAGGCTTCCATGTCTTCTCCCTGGACCTCCTTCTCCCTCCCTCCTCCTTCTCCCTGGACCTCCACCTCTTGACCATGAGACTCTGAGATCTCATCTTCACTGTCACTTTCCAACCTTGTTGACGATGGCTCGTTGTCAGGCTCAAAAAGCCTCAAATTTGTCCGGATGGCCACCAATTTTTCAACCCTTATATTGGTCAGCATGTTGCGTGCTTTGGTGTGTGTGTTCCCAAACAAGGACCAGTTGCGCTCTGAGGCGGCTGATGTTGGTGGGATTTGGAGGATGATGGAGGCAACAGTGGAAAGAGCCTCAGATCCACAAAGTCCCTTCCACCAGGTGGTTGATGAGACATGTTGGCACGACAGCCATACTGCATCTCCATCCCAAAGCCCTTGCTTGGAAGTTTACTTCGCTAGACTGCCAAGAACCTTGCCCTCATCCAGGCCAAGGTGGCGAGACACGGTAGGGATGACACCATAGGCCTTGTTGATCTCTGCACCAGACAGGATGCTCTTGCCAGCATACTTGGGGTTCAACATGTACACTGCGGCGTGTATGGGCTTCAGGCAGAAGTCTTCACACTTTTTGATGTATTTCAGAACTGCAGTTTCCTCTGCTTGGAGCAACAGTGAAGTGGGTAGGGCAGTACGGATATCTTCTCTTACATCTGCAAGCAGAGTCTGAACATCAGACTGCACGGATTGAGGGAGATAATGCTACTGCTATAGGTTTCAGGAGTTTCAGGCTGTTTACCACTCTCTCCCAAAATACATCATCCAGGAGGATCCTCTTGATGGGGCTGTCCATATCGGCAGACTGTGATATGGCCATTTCTTGGAGAGACTCCTTCCCCTCCAGGAGACTGTCAAACATGATGACAACACCAACCCAACGGGTGTTGCTGGGCAGCTTCAATGTGGTGCTCTTATTCTTCTCACTTTGCTTGGTGAGGGAGATTGCTGCTATAACTTGATGACCCTTCACATACCTAACCATTTCATTGGCTCTCTTGTAGAGTGTATCCATTGTTTTCAGTGCCATGATGTCCTTGAGGAGCAGATTCAATGCATGAGCAGCACATCCAATGGGTGTGAGGGTAGGACTCCTCCACTTTAGACCAAACAGCCTTCATGTTCGCAGCATTGTCTGTCACCAGTGCAAATACCTTCTGTGGTCCAAGGGCATTGATGACTGCCTTCAGCTCATCTGCAATGTAGAGACCGGTGTGTCTGTTGTCCTTTGTGTCTGTGCTCTTGTAGAATACTGGTTGAGGGGTGGAGATGATGTAGTTAATTATTCCTTGCCCACAAACATTCGACCACCCATCAGAGATGATTGTAATACAGTCTGCTTTCTCTATGATTTGCTTGACCTTCACTTGAACTCTGTTGAACTCTGCATCCAGCAAATGAGTAGATAAAGCATGTCTGTTTGGAGGGGTGTATGCTGGGTGAAGAACATCCAGAAATCTCTTCCAATACACATTGCCTGTGAGCATCAGAGGTGAACCAGTTGCATACACAGCTCAAGCAAGACATTCATCAGCATTTCTCTGACTGCGTTCCTCTATTGAGTCAAAAAAAACTTGATTCCAGGAGGACCATGAGTTGTTGCTATCGATAAGGTGTCTGATTCATAATTTTCACCTCGAATAGAAGTAGAGGGACTTTTGTCAGAGGTTACTTGTTGTGAGCACTGAGGGAACTTTATGCACTTGGCCAGATGATTCTGCATCTTTGTTGCATTTTTCACATATGATTTGGCACAGTATTTGCAAATGAACACAGCTTTTCCTTCTACATTAGCTACAGTGAAATGTTTCCACACATCAGATAGTGCCCGTGGTATTTTCCTGTAAAGATTAGAAGAAAACAACATTTAAAAAATAAATACAATTCCATGTACAAATAAATAGTTAAGCAGTTAGATTAAACAACTCCTTTGTAAGATCAATTTTTAAAAATGAAACATGTATGGAAACAGGTGAATTAACACTCCTCAGTTAACAGGCTCAAGCAAGCTAAAACCAACATGGTAGCAAAAATTAACTAGCAGAAATTGTTAACAAGTTAGAAATGTAAACACACTTTGCTGTAGGCTAATATTTACTAGTTAACAAAAAATTATGTCATATAAAATATATTCACCCCACCCAGTATTGTAATCAAAACTTACCAGAAAGCATGTAGTCCTTGGCTCAGACAGTGTAGTAGTCTGGACTCAATAGCATCTCATTAGTGTGCAAGATCTTGAGAATCAGCTGTACATGTGATGGAAGAGTGCACTGTGCATGCAGAGGGTTGCAATTCCAATGAATTGGGGAAAGTTTAACCAAAATATGCCACAAGACCTAGAATTGCCTTGTGTATCCTACAAAAAAGGTTAATTGTTATAAGCTAACTTTTTTGATGAATTAAAGCAAGTAGCGTTACGATTTCCCTTCACTGGAACTAAGGGGCCTAGTCCGAACAATGAAAAACAGCCTCAGACCATTATTCCTCCTCCACCGAACTTTACAGTTGGCACTACGCATTGGCACAGGTAGCGCTCTTGGCATCCACCAAACCCAGATTTGTCCGTTGGACTGCCAGATGGTGAAGCGTGATTCATCACTCCAGAGAACACATTTCCACTGCTCCAGAGTCCAATAGCAGTGAGCTTTACACCACTCCAGCTGACATTTGGCATTGCGCATGGTGAAAATGGCTTGTGTGTGGCTGCTCAGCCATGGAAAACCATTTCATGAAGCTCCCTACAAACTGAGCTCTTTAGTAAGGCCATTCTACTGCCAATGTTTGTCTATGGAGATTGCATGGCTGTGTGCTCTATTTTATACACTTGTAGGCAATGGACTGAAATAGCCAAATCCACTCATTTGCCTGGGATGGTAAAAGCGTGGCATATGACGGCTAAAATCATACAGTCTGCTAAGGCTTTAAGATACGTCAAAATTACAGATTTTTTGGGGGGGTTTTGCGGAGGAGGTCTTAAGGCGTCCGCTTCCCATCCGAAACACTATGTGCATATATTATGATAACATTGTCGTTATTTTGGTCTTCAGCATGGGTTTTTTAAGGCTGTTCCTGCCGATGTCTGTAGCCGAAGTCTACGCCCCCTTCGTCGGCGATTGGTCAACAATAGGGATTCTTCATATGCGGAAGGCTTTTGTCATGCAATTTTATATCTTAACTAAGATGTCCGGTGCAGTATTTCTCAATATAAATGTTTTTTTTGCCCGAACAGCTGGAAACAAAACTTGCAGAAAACCAAAACGAACAAAAACACATCACAAAATGTCATCATAACACATGCACAAACTGTTTCGGCTGGAAAGCATACGGACACCTTTACCCGAACAAATGTGCTTGCATGCTCTTTAAAAAGACCTTTGCCCTCTCCCTAGATGCTGAGAAAGCATTTGATCGTGTGGAGTGGTCTTACCTATTCTTTGCTCTAAATAAATTTGGGGGACAACTTTATAAAATGGGTGAAAGTTTTATATGATGACCCTCAGGCTGCTGTCCTTACTAATGGACTAAGGTCAAATAGCTTCTCTATACACAGACGTACCAGACAGGGCTGCTCATTGGTGATGTTCACCATAAAATAAGCTTGTATGCTGATGATGTCCTGATATTAATTTCTAATCCCGAGACTTCAATCACATCTCTTATTAATATTATTGAATTATTCAGTGAATTCTCAGGCTACAAGATTAACCTAACTAAATCAGAGGCTATGCCACTTGGTAACCTTCACTCTGTACCTAATACTTCTCCCCCCTTCCCTTTTAAATGGTCTCCCTCAGGTTTTATGTGTCTGGGTATATTTGTAACTCCTAAATTCCAACAAATGTACAAAGCCAATTTTGTTCCCTTGTTTGACACAATAAGACGGGATCTGGAGCGCTGGAACTCTCTTCCGATTTCATGGTTGGGTAGAATATCCCTCTTGAAAATGAATATTTTACCTAGGCTACTTTACCCAATCCAAATGATCCCAGTATTACTCTCCAATAAGGTAATAAAGGATGTAAATGGATGGCTAAGTTCCTTTATATGGAGTAAACGCAAGCCAAGACTTAAGATGGCAATATTGCAGCTGCCAAGTTCTATGGGCGGCTTGGATCTGCCCAATATCAGGTTCTATCAGTGGTGTGCCCACCTATGTTATATTTCAGACTGGATCACAAATGATGACTCCCCTATTTGGTTAGACATTGAGACTTCTCTTTCAAAATACCCTTTACAGGATATTTTATTTTTCACAAGTTTCAAGTCTGTAAAAGATCACTGTAACAACCCCATTACACTTAACACACTCAAAGTATGGAGGTCAGTTCAACGTTTCCTGGGAAGGTCCAAACTAACCTCTGCTCTTACCACAATTCTTAACAACCCAGATTTTGGCCCAGGATTGCTGGATGCTGGCTTTAACTTTTGGCTTAATAAGGTCATACGCAGACTAAATGACTCATTTGCGGATAAGATTTTATTGTCATTTCAGCAGATGGTCAAGAAATATCAACTCCCAAAGCAGGACTTTTTCCGTTTCCTACAAGTAAGACATTATATTCTGAAGAGCACCACCTTAATTGGCAACCCTGATATGTCTGTCATTGAAAGAATGCTTTTTTTCCCCACAAAGGAAAATGTCTGTAAGTCTGTTTTATGATGCTTTAAGGTCCCTTTCTGCTGTCGACACACAGAGGGTGAAACAAGTGTGGGAGAAAGAACTGTCTGTCACCATTGACGAAGAGATATGCAAAAACAATATCTATATGTAATCGTACTAGAGCAATTCAATTAAGAATAATACACAGATTGCATATATCCCCAAATCGCAGACATGCTTTTAGCCCCTCTTCCTCTTCAATAACAGCTGGTGTGCGATGTCTAATATTAAAGAAGTCTCGAGGTATTGCTCACCTGAGGTAGAGCACCTCATGATAAGCTGTAGACCACACTATCTACCAAGAGAGTTCTCATCTGTATTATTCGTAGCCGTCTATTTACCACCACAGACCGATGCTGGTACTAAGACCGCACTCAACCAACTCTAAGGCCATAAGCAAACAAGAAAATGCTCACCCAGGAGCGGAGCCCCTAGTGGCCGGGGACTTTAATGCAGGCAAACTTAAATCAGCTTTACCAAAGTTTTACTAGCATGTCACGTGCAACCAGAGGAAAAAAGCTCTAGACCACCTATACTCCACACACAGAGATGCATACAAAGCTCTCCCCCGCCCTCCACTTGGCAAATCTGACCATAAATTTATCCTCCCGATTCCCGCTTACAGCAGGAAGTACCAGTGACTCACTCAATACGGATGTGATCAGATGACACGGACGCCACGCTACAGGACTGTTTTGCTAGCACAGAATGGAATATGTTCTGGGATTCATCCAATGGCATTGAGGAGTATACCACCTCGGTCATTGGCTTCATCAATAAGTGCATCGACGACGTTGCCCCCAGTGACCGTACGTACATATCCAAAACAGAAACCATTGACTACAAGCAACATCCGCATTGAGCTAAAGGCTAGAGCTGCCGCTTTCAAGGAGCAGGACACTAATCCGGATGCCTATAGAAATCCCGCTATGCCCTCTGACAAACCATCAAACAGGCAAATCGTCAATACAGGATTAAGATTGAATCCTACTACGCCGGCTCTGACGCTCGTCGGATGTGGCAGGACTTGGAAAAATATTACACTGAAGCATGCACGAGAGCACCAGCTGTTCTGGATGACTATGTGATAACACTCTCGGTAGCCGATGTGAGCAAGACCTTTAAACAGTTCAACATTCACAAAGCCGCGGGGCCAGATGGATTACCAGGACGTGTACTCAGAGCATGCGCGGACCAACTGGCAAGTGTCTTCACTGAAATTTTCAACCTCTCCCTGACAGTCTGTAATACCTACATGTTTCAAGCAGACCACCATAGTCCCTGTGCCTAAGGAAGCGAAGATAACCTGCCTAAATGATTACCGCCCCATAGCACTCACGTCAGTAGCCATGAAGTGCTTTGAAAGGCTGATTATCAGATCAACTGCATCCTCTCGGATACCCTAGACCCACTCCAATTTGTATACCGCCCCAACAAATCCGCAGATGACACAATCTCAATCGCACTCCACACTGCCCTTTCCCACTTGGACAAAAGGAACACCTATGTGAGAATGCTGTTCATTGACTACAGCTCAACGTTCAACACCATAGTGCCCACGAAGCTCATCTCTAAGCTAAGGACCCTGGGACTAAACACCTCCCTCTGCAACTGGATCCTGGACTTCCTGACGGGCTGCCCCCAGGTGGTAAGGGTAGGCAACAACATGTCTGCCACGCTGATCCTCAACACTGGGGCCCCTCGGGGTGTGTACTTAGTCCCCTCCTGTACTCCCTGTTCACCCACGACTGCGTGGCCAAACACGACTCCAACACCATCATTAAGTTTGCTGACGACACAACAGTGGTAGGCCTGATCACCGACAACGGTGAGACAACCTATAGGGAGGTCAGAGAACTGGCATTGTGGTGCCAGGACAACAACCTCCCCCTCAATGTGAGCAAGACAAAGAAGCTGATCGTGGACTACAGGAAAAGGCGCGCCGAACAGGCTGTAGTGGAGCGGGTCGAGAGTGTCAAGTTCCTTGGTGTCCACATCACCAACGATCTATCATCAAACACACCAAGACAGTCGTGAAGAGGGCACGGCAAAACCTTTTCCCCCTCAGGAGACTGAAAAGATTTGGCATGGGTCCAGATCCTCAAAAAGTTTTACAGCTGCACCATCGAGAGCATCCTGACCGGTTGCATCACCGCCTGGTATGGCAACTGCTCGGCATCTGACCATAAGGCGCTACAGAGGGTAGTGCGTACAGCCCAGTACATCACTGGGGCCAAGCTTCCTGCAATCCAGGACCTATATAATAGGCTGTGTCAGAGGAAAGCCCAAGCTATAAGACTGCTGAGCAATTAATCAAATGGCCACTGGACTATTTACATTGACACCCCCCCCCCCATTTGTTTTGTACACTGCTGCTACTTTCTGTTAATTGTCTATGCATTGTCACTTCACCCCTACCTACATGTACAAATGGCCTCAACTGACCTGTATCCCGGCACATTGACTCTGTACCGGTACCCCCTGTATATAGCCTCATTATTATTATGTTATTGTGTTACTTTTTATTATTTTTTTACTTTAGTTTATTTGGCAAATATTTTCTTAACTCTTCTTGAACTGCACTGTTGGTTAAGGGCTTGTAAGTAAGCATTTCACGGTAAGGTCTACACTTGTTGTGTTCGGTGCATGTGACAAATAGTTTGATTTGACATGATCATAATTGACTGTAGCACATATAAAGCACCCACAAGCTACTAGTGGCTGAAAACACAACGCATGTCATCAGAAGTGTCCACTTAACTTGAGGGCTGAGGGGAGACTGTGTTTGGAATGCAGCCTTTATTGTACAATCCTTACTGATGACCAATCACCGACAAAGTGGCTTAGACTTCGGCTTGCCACTAAAAAAAAAATGTTGTTTGCCCGAACCACAGAACCGAAAGGGTGAACCAGACACGTCATAGGGACTATAAAGCTGAAGCGTCCCTAAAGAACGTTCTCTCACCACCAAATATGGTAGTGACAGGAAGTCCAGTCGCGGGTAGTGGGAGCGGAAGGAAGAAGCTGAAACTGGGCCGACATTCTGCTAATTTTCTCGTCGATTAAACATCTGGTCTCAATAAATTTTTCTGTCCAAAAAGTACAATATGTTACGAGCACAGTGCGCTAAGTTTTACAGACTTGAAGCTTTGCCAAAGTTTTAAGAAATTGCGTTTAGGAGTGCAAGGTCAAATTGAGTTTGTGCTTGGCTTTGCCCACTATGCTCATACTGTAAACAGCACAGATGAACTAACTTCGTTTTGGAAACAATTTCCAAAACGAACAAAACAGCCAAAATGTCATAATATATGCATGAACTTTTACGAAATGTTTCGGCTGGGAAGAATCCCGACGCCTTTAGCAAGAGCTTCGTTTCAACGTCCGTGTTTCAGCCCTCAGCTAATGACACCGAGCATGGAATGACTGACTGACGGGCAAACCCCACTCCGTTGCCAGCAACATTGCATAGCACTATCCCCCCCCCCCCCCAAAAAATGGCCAGTGTATCATTAGCTGTCACGTAAGTAACTTAGTTATTTCAACAGTAATTCATGAAAATGTCTTATTTATTCGGCTAGTGTATCATCAGCTATAGGTCATTTTAGATGAGTAGCAAAAGTAAGCTACTAGCTACCTAATATTAGGCTATATACATGTATATGTTTTTAAAGACAACTTACCCTTTTGCCCAAAGCTTTTGTCCTTTCTCAATGTTATGAATTTCAGTGACGTTTCCAATTCTTGTTCTCGAATGTATTTTGTTATTTGGTCCTCAAACTTGAACTCGAGATATGCCATTTCGAAAATATGGCGTTTTCCACCATAGATATTAAGCAGTGTACTAGCAGTTTCTAAACCTAGAGGCGCAACATCGCGATACTTCCGGGAACGCTTGGGAAACAGACCAGGACGACGCCTCGATCACACCAACTGTTTTTTTTTTTTTACCGTTTTGGTATACCAGAAGTACATTCATTTCCGATGGAACGCTGCGTTTGCATTACAGTATTGCTGAGGCAGTTGTGTGGTGCATAATAAATATATATATATATATATATATTGAATTGTGGGTCATATCAACCCCACAAGTGACCTAAGTTGTTCACTTCCTCACTAAGAGAGGAAGGTGAGAATCACCCACCACAATATTATCCACTAAATCTGGAAGGTGAGAATCACCCACCACAATATCATCCACTAAGGAAGGAAGGTGAGAACCACCCACCACAATATCATCCACTCAGGCCGGAAGTCAGAATCACCCACCACAATATCATCCACTCAGGCCGGAAGTCAGAATCACCCACCACAATATCATCCACTCAGGCCGGAAGTCAGAATCACCCACCACAATATCATCCACTCAGGCCGGAAGTCAGAATCACCCACCACAATATCATCCACTCAGGCCGGAAGTCAGAATCACCCACCACAATATCATCCACTCAGGCCGGAAGTCAGAATCACCCACCACAATATCATCCACTCAGGCCGGAAGTCAGAATCACCCACCACAATATCATCCAATAAAGAAATTGAAAATCTTCCACCACCAGGGCAAACTAAGGAAACAAAGTTTTTTGTGTAACAAAAAGGTGGCATAGTAACATTTACACTAATAAAACAAAAATGAGGTTAAGGTTAGGAAAAGGGCTTAGCTACAATTCTACAGTTGTCAACAATGGTTGTCCCTGACATTACCACCAAATCTAGCCACAACGGTAGAAACGTAAACAGACCATCTGTCCCGACATACCATCAGTATCATTACACCGGTTTACGGTTTGCGGGCAACGACCAATCAGATGAGGGAGTGTGATGACTTATACATTTTACATCCTAACGCCAGAGGCTCTAATTAAAATAAATAAATACAACATTTGTACGTCTTTTTTTGGTGATGTCGATTTATTCCCCTTTCCGCAGTTTTTTTCCTTCTCCATTTCACTACCCGTACTGTAGGTAGAAGCATGTCCATTCCGTTTGTGGGAACGCCTCTCAGCCTGAGTAAGGAGATATAGAATGAAGAAATTTGAGTTTTGTTTTTTGTCAATTTACTATTTTAGTTGTGTGGATGAAGTTATTTCCCCCCCCCATCACGTATGGATTATCTTTTTACCTTGTATTTTCAACCCCGTCCAGTTGGTGGTGCAAATACACTTTTGGGGGATGTAGTTCACCATAAAACCCACAGAAAAAGAAGAGGAGGAGGTTCTTGGGTTTCTTTTGTGTTTCTGCCATTCAGAGGGAGCGTGTGCTCCGTACCACGTGACTGAGACAAGAACTGTGACATGCTTTCCTCTCCAGAGCTGTTGAAAGGAGTGATAACTGGGGGGGCGTTAAGTGTTGAGAAGGGTCAACTGAAGTTGAAGAAGCAGACCAGGTGGGCAGCGTGGTGAAACGGGGAAGAGTTCTACTGAGTTTTCATGCAGATTCTTTACCAGGTAAAGTCAAGTTAGGATGTGTCAGTTATCCCGTGAGAGTTTTTGTCCTAAACCCATTACGGTGTTTTAGGTGTCAAGCTTATTGTCATGTGGCAGCAGTGTGTAGGAGGGAGATTCCTAGATGTGAGAAGTGTGCAGAATGACATGAGACAAATTAATGTGTAGTATCGGTGTAGAAAGTTGTGTAAACTGTAGGGGTACCCATGGTGCTGGAGATCAGAGGGGTCCGGTGAGAGAAAGGCAGGTTGAGGTTGCCAGGATCAGAGTAGTGCAGAAGGTGTTGTATGCTGAGGCAGTGTAGAGGAAGATGGATCCAGGGTGAGTAAGCCGAGGCCAATAGAGAGTGATGGGAATAACATGTGCTTCAGTAAGGTGGGTTTCTTAGCGTTCATAGCCATGATTATCAATTGCACCGACACAGGAATGGAATGTAAATCACAGAGGATAGATGTTGTGGTGGCAGCTGCAGAGAAGTACTTGGGTGTATGAGATTTGAGTTACAAGATGTTTTGAACGATAGTGTCCCGTCCTCCCAGGCTGCTCGCCTGGAGTAGGATCACATAAGGCCAAAGTAGTGGAATAGTGGTGAGGTTTTATGGCCACAGGAAGATGTTTTGGGTTGCGGTGATGTCGACGGGGGGGGTCTTTTTTTTTTATTCATTATTTTATAATTGCAGCACCCTCAGCCCCCTACTTCCCACGGCTATGGGGCAGGGTTAGTTGGTAGGTCAATTGTATTTTTTTTAATCACAAAGTGTAATTCATTCAAACTACATAATAGTAGGCTGATACACAGCCAATACAGTAGGTGGCAGCATGTCCCTAGAACATTTGTTAGAAGAAGAAGAACAATAACAACGTTTGGCCTCACACTCCAGAACAGTAGGTGGCGCCAAGGGGTTTGTGCTGATTGTACGGAGATTGTGACAGCCGGTTAAACGGTGTCCCTTGACAAGGCAAGAACAAGATGTATGTCAGGAGAAGTGCAGTATTATCATAAGGAGACGTATACTTGGAATACGGAGGAGGAATGGAGGGAAAAAGATTGGCAGAGGAGGTCTAAGAGAGAGATGGAGGAAGAGGGTGAACTTGAGTCGGTGAAAAATGGCGAGAAAGAAAGGAAGTGGTAGGTGTGGTGAAGTTCTCGGAGCCCGAGGCTTGCACCGAGAGTCAGGATAAAGATGAGTCTGTGACAGTAGGAGTGAAGTTTTTCGAAAAAGTGGACCCCTGCCTTTTGGCTGATCCATTTGTGGTTTCAGAATGGGTGAAAATAGAGTTGGGTGCTGTGCAATCGCTAAGGGTAACCAGTCTTGTGATTAATTGTTTGTTTTTCTACTGGTCAGAGGGAGCAGGTGCTCCGTGTTAAATGAATGGAGACGAGATGTGAATTGTTTTGCTCTCAAGAAAAGGGCGCCATTGAAAGGAGTGATTACTGGGGTAGCGGTAAAAGCTGACCAACTGAAGGGGAAGATTCCCGGTGTTTGTGATGCTCGTCGTTTGGTGAGTGAGTGGAGAAACAGAAGAGTCATTGTTCTTTTAAGTTTTGCTGTTGAGTCTTTGCCCCACAAAGTGATGTTAAGATATATAAAAGTTATCCTGTACGAACTTTTGTGCCGACTACATTACGTTGTTACAGGTGTCAAGCTTATGAGCATGTGGCAGCAGTGTGTAGGAGGGAGGTTCCTAGGTGTGCAGAAGGGCATGAAGCAAAGGAAGAGCGTCTGCTAAATGACGTAAACGTAAATGTAAAATGAATGTGTAGCATTGGGGAAAGTAGTGGTATGTGTTAATTGTAGCGGTGGCCATTGGGCTGGGGATCAGAAATGTCCCGTGCGAGAGAAGCAGGTTGAAGTTTCCAGGGTTAGAGTAGTGCAGAAGTTGTCATACGCTGAGGCAGTGAAGAAGGTAGAGAAAGATGGGTCAAGGGGGAGGGATCCTGAGAAGAGTGGTGTGAGTAGTAGATCTGTACGGTAGAGGGATAAACCAACAAGTGATTAACAGTTGAAGTCGGAAGTTTACATACACCGTAGCCAAATACATTTAAACTCAGTTTTTCACAATTCCTAACATTTAATCCTAGTAAAAACTCCCTGTCTTAGGTCAGTTAGGATCACCACTTTATTTTAAGAATGTGAAATGTCAGAATAATAGAGAGAATGATTTATTTCAGACTTAATTTCTTTCATCAGTTGGTCAGTTTACATACACTCAATTAGTATATGGTAGCATTGCCTTTAAAATTGTTTAACTTGGGTCAAATATTTCAGGTAACCTTCCACAAGCTTCCCACAATAAGTTGGGTGAATTTTGGCCCATTCCTCCTGACAGAGCTGGTGTAACTGAGTCAGGTTTGTAGGACTCCTTGCTCGCACACGCTTTTTCAGTTCTGCCCACAAATGTTCTATAGGATTGAGGTCAGGGCTGTGTGATGGCCACTCCAATACCTTGACTTTGTTGTCCTTAAGCCATTTTGTCACAACTTTGGAAGCGTGCTTGGGGTTATTGTCCATTTGGAAGACCCATTTGCGACCAAGCTTTAACTTCCTGACTGATGTCTTGAGATGTTGCTTCAGTATATCCACATCATTTTCCTGCCTCATGATGCCATCTATTTTGTGAAGTGCACCAGTCCCTCCTGCAGCAGAGCACCCCCACAACATGATGCTGCCACCCCCGTGCTTCACGGTTGGGATGGTGTTCTTCGGCTTGCAAGCCTCCCCATCTTTCCTCCAAACATAACTATGGTCATTTTGGCCAAACACTTCTATTTTTTCTATCAGACCAGAGGACTTTTCTCCAAAAAGTACGATCTTTGTCCTCATGTGCAGTTGCAAACCGTAGTCTGGCTTTTTTATGCCGGTTTTGGAGCAGTGGCTTCTTCCTTGCTGAGCGGCCTTTCAGGTTATGTCGATATAGGACTCGTTTTACTGTGGATATAGATACTTTTGTACCGGGTTCCTCCAGCATCTTCACAAGGTCTTTTGCTGTTGTTCTGGGATTGATTTGCACTTTTCACACCAAAGTACGTTCATCTCTAGGAGACAGAACGCGTCTCCTTCCTGAGCGGTATGACGGCTGCGTGGTCCCATGGTGTTTATACTTGCGTACTATTGTTTGTACAGATGAACGTGGTACCTTCAGGCGTTTGGAAATTGCTCCCAAGGATGAACCAGACTTGTGGAGGTCTACAATTGTTTTCTGAGGTCTTGGCTGATTTCTTTTGATTTTCCCATGATGTCAAGAAAAGAAGCACTGAGTTTGAAGGTAGGCCTTGAAATACATCTACAGGTACACCTCCAATTGACTCAAATGATGTCAATTAGCCTATCAGAAGCTTCTAAAGCCATGACATCATTTTCTGGAATTTTCCAAGGTGTTTAAAGGCAAGGTCACCTCAGTGTATGTAAACTTCTGACCCACTGGAATTGTGATACAGTGAATTTTAAGTGAAATAATCTGTCTGCAAACACTTGTTGGAAAAATTACTTGCGTCATGCACAAAGTAGATATCCTAACTGACTTGCCAAAACTATAGTTTGTTAACAAGAAATTTGTGGAGTGGTTGAAAAATGAGTTTTAATGACTCCAACATAAGTGTATGTAAACTTCCAACTTCAACTGTATGTTTCAGTAAGATTGGAGTTTTGGCATTTATAGTAATTGTTATCAACTGCAGGCATGGAACGTACGTCGCAGAAAGTAGACGTTGTGGTGGCAGCTGCAGAGAGGTCTTTGGGTGTGCGAGACTTGACATCAGAAGAGTTACAGGGTGTGTTAAGTGGTGGTGTCCCATCCTTTCAGGCTGTTGGCCTGAATTAGGACTAAATTGATTTTTTTTTATTTTACTATGCAAGTCAGTTAGGATAAATTCTTATTTTCAATGACGGCCTAGGAACAGTGGGTTAACTGCCTTGTTCAGGGGCAGAACAACAGATTTTTACCTTGTCAGCCCAGGGATTTTATCTAGCAACCTTTCGGTTACTGGCTCAACGCTCTAACCACTAGGCTACCCTGCCACCCCAATAGTGGAGCATGGTATCTATTATTATATATTTATTATTATTTTGTGAGTGTAGTGTAAAATTGTAGGGTATTTGTTGTATTTTATTTTTAGCAAAGTATAAGGGAGTTAAACTCCAGTCTAGTAGGTGGCGGTAAACCTCACCGAAGAAGAACAGTAGGTGGCAGTGTTTGCAGCTAAAGGTTGGATGCGATCCGCCAAACCAATCTCAAAGAAGAACATATTTGCTAACGCCGCATTTTCGAAAATGACATATCTCGAGTTCAAGTTTGAGGACGAAATAACTAAATACATTCGGGAACAAGAATTGGCAACGTCACTGAAATTCGTAACATTGGGAAAGGACAAAAGTTTTGGACAAAATGGTAAGTTGTCTTGTCTTTTTTTTGTATAACTAGTAGCTAACTTTTGCTACTCTCATCTATAATCATGCTAGCTAAGTTAGCTAGCTAGCATAACAGATTCCAAGCGCTCGACCAGAGAGGAACTTTGTTAGTTTCCCTACAAGCCTATCATTCTAATAGTAATATATCATATTGTTGACCTTTTTAACAGATGCACAGCCTTTGGCACGGAAAAAACTCAGCTGGGAGAGTAAAAGTATCCCGTTCAATGGTGTTCCGTTTCAAGTTGTTGGCACAAAGACGTATGAATGCCACCAGGGCAAAGACAGACAGACAAAAGCCAAAGAGAAATATGCTGCTGAAAGGGACAGGAAGGAAGTAAGTTCATAGACGGATCACTGTCATTTACACCATACACTTCATAACATTTAGTTAGAATAATGTTGAAGTACTAACAATGGAATGTTCCTCAATAAGATGGGACTTTAAAGGGTTGTCCTAACTCTGGTCACTAAAGATCCCATGGCACGAGTATGTAGGTGGGGTTAGGGTGGTGAGTTTCCCTGTACACTGTAAAGAGCTTTGGGTGTCTAGAAAAGTGCTATAAAAGTCAAATGTGTTATTATTAGCTGAATGTATTTTGTATTATCTTCCGTAGCTTGAAGACCATGCCTTTGTAAAGAGACGGAAACTGGTACAAAATACCAAAAAGGTGGACTGCAAGGCTATAATAAACATCGCCCACGTTATTCGCTTTCCTGATTTTGAGGTAAATATGAAAAAGTTAAGGTCTACGACTACTGTTGGTCAAAGTCTTAAGGCCGTGTTTACACAGGCAGCCCATTTCCAATTATGGATAAAAGAGCTGATCTGATTGGTGAAATGTGTGAATCAGCCTAACACCGTACATAGTAACAGTACATATGTAACAAATACCACAATTTTTTTATGTCTAGATTGAGGAAAGTACAGTGTGCTCTAAAAAGGAGGCCTCCCAAATTCTGAAGGCAGCACTAAGTGAAACACCCAGCTCCGTGAAGGCAGAGGTTGTCTACTGCGTCAGGTTCCCCTCCCTCTCTGAGCACAGCTCACATGCAGTTGTTGGCGAGGTAAATATAACTATAGAGTGTTGGTTAAGTTACCCACTGACCCCTTTATGATAAACCCATGTATTGTTTCTCCAACAGGCAGCTTATGTTAGGGAAGCTGTAGATGCCAGGCTGAGAGAGAAGATTGAGCAGCTGACTCTGTCTGGTGTGAGAAAGATGACTGAAATGAAGTGTCATCTGAACACCTTTGTAGTGGAAGAGCTTTTCCATGGAGAGCAGCCCCCTCCACCTACTCGCAGGCGCTATTACCCCACTGACAGTGACATAAGAAATGTCATGTTTAAGACCAAGCAGGCCACCAGAGACTCCAACATTGACCGTCCATACGAAGGTCCATCTGGAAGAGGAAAGAACAGGTCCTCTAGGAAGCTGTTGCGGTTACGGAGGCAATGTGCAGGATATCTTAAAGAGATCACAGAACTCACTTATCATCTCCAAGAGGAACAGTACGTGACTGATCTGTCTTCACAGCTCAGAAGCGTGTTGCTGGATATGAAGGCCCATGTTCCACAGGATAAAGGCCTTCCACTGACCTTTTCTCCAAGGAAGAGAAAAGCTGAGACGGACATGGAACCCCTACCAACCAAGAGTGTGTCACACCCTTTCATAGATGGGTTAGAACAGCATACAGAGGACATAGTGAGTGTGGATACGTTGTTGGCATTGAGCCTAGGTTAGTAGGACTGAGTGGATACCTTGTTGGCATTGAGCCTAGGTTAGTAGGGCTGATGACAGTGTGTGGGTTCTGTCACCGATTTTAGTATATTTTAGTATATTTTGGTTAGTGTAACTTTTATTTCAACTAATGTTAACATTCTGTCAACACAACTTGATAAAAACATGTTTTTCCGTCTCAAGATGTAAAACAAATAAATGACTATAGTAAGTCGTTTAGGAAGCATATATACACATACTGTTCCACTCATCTGCTGCTACTCTGTACTTTATTTTATTATTGTCTGTCCTGATGCCTAGTCACTTTACCCTGCACATTATCTCCTTGATCTGGTACTGGTACTCCCTGTATACAGCTGCACAGTGATCTGGTACTCCCTGTATACAGCTGCACAGTGATCTGGTACTCCCTGTATATAGCTCCACATTGATCTGGTACTCCCTGTATACAGCTGCACAGTGATCTGGTACTGGTAATCCCTGTATATAGCTCCACATTGATCTGGTACTCCCTGTATATAGCTCCACATTGATCTGGTACTCCCTGTATACAGCTGCACATTGATCTGGTACTGGTACTCCCTGTATATAGCTCCACATTGATCTGGTACTCCCTGTATATAGCTCCACATTGATCTGGTACTCCCTGTATATAGCTGCACATTGATCTGGTACTTCCTGTATATAGCTCCACATTGATCTGGTACTGGTACTCCCTGTATATAGCTCCACAGTGATCTGGTACTCCCTGTATATAGCTCCACATTGATCTGGTATTCCCTGTATATAGTTGCATATTGATCTGGTACTGGTACTCCCTGTATATAGCTGCACATTGATCTGGTACTTCCTGTATATAGCTCCACATTGATCTGGTACTTCCTGTATATAGCTCCACATTGATCTGGTACTTCCTGTATATAGCTCCACATTGATCTGGTACTCCCTGTATATAGCTCCACATTGATCTGGTACTTCCTGTATATAGCTCCACATTGATCTGGTACTGGTACTTCCTGTATATAGCTCCACATTGATCTGGTACTCCCTGTATATAGCTCCACATTGATCTGGTACTGGTACTTCCTGTATATAGCTCCACATTGATCTGGTACTTCCTGTATATAGCTCCACATTGATCTGGTACTGGTACTCCCTGTATATAGCTCCACATTGATCTGGTATTCCCTGTATATAGTTGCATATTGATCTGGTACTGGTACTCCCTGTATATAGTTGCATATTGATCTGGTACTGGTACTCCCTGTATATAGCTCCACATTGATCTGGTACTCCCTGTATATAGCTCCACATTGATCTGGTACTGGTACTCCCTGTATATAGCTGCACATTGATCTGGTACTTCCTGTATATAGCTCCACATTGATCTGGTATTCCCTGTATATAGTTGCATATTGATCTGGTACTGGTACTCCCTGTATATAGTTGCATATTGATCTGGTACTGGTACTCCCTGTATATAGCTGCATATTGATCTGGTAGTCCCTGTATATAGCTCCACATTGATCTGGTACTTCCTGTATATAGCTCCACATTGATCTGGTACTCCCTGTATATAGTTGCATATTGATCTGGTACTGGTACTTCCTGTATATAGCTCCACATTGATCTGGTACTCCCTGTATATAGCTCCACATTGATCTGGTACTGGTACTCCCTGTATATAGCTGCATATTGATCTGGTACTCCCTGTATATTGCTTCATTATTGTGTATTCTATTCCTCTTGTTACAATCCCCATATTTGTTTTTAACTTTGCATTGTTGGGAAGGGCTGTAAGCAAGCATTTCACGGTTGAGTCTACACCTGTTGTATTCAGCGCATGTGACAAATAAAATTTGTTTTGAAGTGCCCAAATACAGTAACAGGGTTGACCTTTTTAAATCAGACAATTTCAAAATATAAATTTCTGAACGTTTCTTTGAAACTGTACGTTTTACTTGTAAATTTTGAAAACAAAAATTTGAAAATCAAGATGTACCAATTTGTTTGTCTACAGGCCATTTTAAAAACAATGCAGAAATTGGAGTAAACCTATTTTGGGTTGAAACAAGTAACTATGAGTAAGGGCCAACATCATGACAAGCTTGCAATCTGAGGGGTTGGGTTAAATGCTGAAGACACCTTTTGGTTGAATGTAGCGGTCGACCGATTAATCGGAATGGCCGATTAATTAGGGCCGATTTCAAGTTTTCATAACAATCGGAAATCGGTATTTTTGGACGGCGATTATTATTTGTTTTAATTTTTTATTTATTAATTTTTTTTAAATTAAGGTTAGACCTTTTATTTAACTAGGCAAGTCAGTTAAGAACACATTCTTATATTCAATGACGGCCTAGGAACAGTGGGTTAACTGCCTTATTCAGGGGCAGAACGGCAGATTTTTACCTTGTCAGCTCGGGGATTCAATCTTGCAACCTTACGGTTAACTAGTCCAACGCTCTAACCACCTGCTTTACATTGCACTCCACGAGGAGCCTGCCTGTTACTCGAATGCAGTAAGAAGCCAAGGTAAGTTGCTAGCTAGTTTTAAACTTATCTTATAAAAAACAATCAATCAATCATAATCATTAGTTAACTACACATGGTTGATGATATTACTAGTTTATCTAGCCTGTCCTGCGTTGCATATAATCGCTTAGGTACACGTTGCTCCAACCATAAACAACAATGCCTTTCTTAAAATCAATACACAAGTATATATTTTTAAACCTGCATATTTAGTTAATATTGCCTGCTAACATGAATTTCTTTTAACTAGGGAAAATGTGTCACTTCTCTTGCAACAGAGTCAGGGTATATGCAGCAGTTTGGGCCGCCTGGCTCGTTGCGAACTGTGAAGACTATTTCTTCCTAACAAAGACAGCCGACTTCGCCAAACGGGGGATGATTTTCCGTATTTCACTTAAAGGAAAACGTTTTGTTTTCGAGATGATAGTTTCCGGATTCGACCATATTAATGACCTAAGGCTCGTATTTCTGTGTTATGTTATAATTAAGTCTATGATTTGATAGAGCGGTCTGACTGAGCGGTGGTAGGCAGCAGCAGGCTCATAAGCATTCATTCAAACAGCACTTTAGTGCGTTTTACCAGCAGCTCTTCGCAATTCTTCAAGCATTGCGCTGTTTATGACTTCAAGCCTATCAACTCCCAAGATGAGGCTGGTGTAACCGATGTGAAATGGCTAGCTAGTTAGCCGGGTGCGCGTTAATAGCCCTTCAAACGTCACTCGCTCTGAGACTTGGAGTAGTTGTTCCCCTTGCTCTACATGGGTAACGCTGCTTCGAGGGTGGCTGTTGTCGATGTGTTTCTGGTTCGAGCCCAGGTAGGAGCGAGGAGAGGGACGGAAGCTATACTGTTACACTGGCAATACTAAAGTGCCTATAAGAACATCCAATAGTCAAAGGTATATGAAATACAAATCGTACAGAGAGAAATAGTCCTATAATTCCTATAAAAACTACAACCTAAAACTTCTTACCTGGGAATATTGAAGACTCATGTTAAAAGGAACCACCAGCTTTCATATGTTCTGAGCAAGGAACTTAATCGTTAGCTTTTTTACATGGCACATTGCACTTTTACTTTCTTCTCCAACACTTTGTTTTTGCATTATTTAAACCAAATTGAACATGTTTCATTATTTATTTGAGGCTAAATTGATTTTGATGTATTATATTAAGTTAAAATAAGTGTTCATTCAGTATTGTTGTAATTGTCATTATTACAAATATTTTTTTTTTAAAAGAATCGTCCGATTAATCGGTATCGGGGTTTTTGGCCCTCCAATAATCGGTATCGGCGTTGAAAAATCATAATCGGTCGACCTCTAGTTGAATGCATTCAGTTTTACAACTAAGTATTCCCTGAATGAGCAACCTGGTCTCAGAGCATGTGGTATTATTCTGTACGTAAATCCGAGATACACTAAGTGGAGTATGTTTTGTATGGTATATATTAATCTGGGGATGTCCATCACCCATTCTGTATGATATCTTACGAAGTACAATTAATATTATATTTTATGAATTTGCAAAAACTATGCTATGTTACAAATTCAAGCTAGGTGGGTAATGTTAGCCAGGCTAGGGGTTAGGTAAGGGGAAGGGTTAAGGTTAGGGGAAGGGTTAGCTAACATGCTAAGTAGTTGCAAAGTAGCTAATGTTGTCCATGATGAAATTCAAACTCGCAACCTTTGGGTTGTTTGTGTTATACACCTACCCATCCACCTGACTTAAGTAACCATACCAAACGTAACATACAGTGTATTCAGACCCCTTCCCTTTTAACACATTTTGTTACGTTACAGCCTTATTCTAAAATGGATTACATTTAATGTTCATTAATCTACACACCATACCCCCTAATGACAAAGCGAAAACAGGTTTTTATACATTTTTGCTAATTTATTTAAAAAAAATCTAAAACAGATACCTTATTTGCATAAGTATTCAGACCCTTTGCTATGAGACTTGAAATTGAGCTCAGGTGCATCCTGTTTCCATTGATCAACCTTGAGACGCTTCTACAACTTGATTGGAGTCCACCTTCGTTAAATTCAATTGATTGGACATGATTTGGAAAGGCACACACCAGTCTATATAAGGTCCCACAGTTGACAGTGCATGTCAGAGCAAAAACCAAGCCATGTGGTAGAAGGAATTGTCTGTAGAGCTCCGAGACAGGATTGTGTCGAGGCACGGGTCTGGGGAAGGGTACCAAAACATGTCTGAAGCATTGAAGGTACCCAAGAACAGTGGCCTCCATCATTCTTAAATGGAGAAGTTTGGAACCATCAAGACTCATCCTAGAGCTGGCCGACCGGCCAAACTGAGCAATCGGGGGGGAACGGCCTTGGTCAGGGAGGCGATCAGAACCCGATGGTCACTCTGACAGAGCTCCAGAGTTCCTCTGTGGAGATGAGAGAACCTTCCACAAGGACAACCATCTCTGCAGCACTCCACCAATAAGGCCTTTATGGTAAAGTGGCCAGATGGAAGCCACTCCTTAGTAAAAGGCACATGTCAACCCGCTTGGAGTTTGCCAAAAGGCATCTAAAGGACTCAGAAAAAAATGGAAACAAGATTCTCTGGTCTGATAACCAAGATTGAACTCTTAAGCCTGAATGCCAAGCGTCATGCCTGAAGGAAACATGGCACCATCCCTCCGGTGAAGCATGGTGGTGGCATCATGCTGTGGGGATGTTTTTCAGCGACAGGGACTGAGAATGTCCTTGAGTCTGAATGTTCTTGAGTGGGCCAGCCAGAACCTGGACTTGAACCCGATCGAACATCTCTGGAGAGACTAGAAAATAGCTGTGCAGCGACGCTCCCCATCCAACCTGACAGAGCTTGAGCGGATCTGCAGAGATAAATGGGAAAAACTGCCCAAATACAGGTGTGCCAAGCTTGTAGCGTCATACCCAAGAAGATTCTGCTGTAATCGCTGCCAAAGGTGCTTCAACAAAGTACTGAGTAAAGGGTCTGAATACTTATGTAAATGTTTTTATCAGTTTTTTTTGTTAATACATTTAGCCAACATTTCTAAACCTGTTTTTGTTGTCATTATGGGGTTGTGTGTGTGGATTGATGAGGGGGGGGGGGAACAATTTTGTCAACTTTAGAATAAGGCTGTAAAGTAACTGTGTAAAGTCAAGGGTTCTGAACACTTTCTGATTGCACTGTATCATACTAATTTGAGTGTCCTGGATTTCCACGTACTATGTTATGTCTAGTCTTTGAGACCAGGCTGGAATAAGACATCGATTACCACTTTGCATTTAGAACGGGCCACCGTTGGTTTTATTATAGCTAATAAATAACCAAATCATTGAGGTAACAGAAACGTATGGCCTTTTCTCAATTGGATTTTGCTCAACTCCTTCGTTCTCGCTCTGTCACTTTTGATAAAGATCATATGTAAATGACGAGAGGGAATGTGGATGAAAAATGTGCTTGTATGAAATTCTCCACTCGTGCATCATCATGCAAATGATGTTTAAAGTGGTGGATTCCAAAATAAATGAGGAAAGTGATACAACCCAATGAAGTTAATTGTGCGAGACATTTTGTATGTAACCAACAATTTTCTTAATCAAGGTGGCAGGTTAGGAGAATGAGGTTATCTTAACCTGCTAAGTAAACATACCATCAGTATTGCGTTGTTCAAGTGCTAGTCGAAACTAGTCAACTCGGAAATGGCGACTTGCTAAGTGATGTAGTTGAAGCGGCAGGTAGCCTAGTGGTTAGAGCGTTGGACTAGTAACCGAAATGTTGCAGACAAGGTCAAATCTGTCATTCTGCCCCTGAACAAGGCAGTTAACCCACTGTTCCTAGGCCGTCATTGAAAATAAGAATTTGTTCTGAAATGACTTACCTAGTTAAAGGTTAAAAATAAATTAAAAATACGTGTGCTGCATTGAACATAGGAGGTGGTAAATTTCAGACTTTCCTAGTTCCGACTAGCTCGTGAACACGGGATAATGCCACCACATCGGCATACGTCTCATCACACACCATCTGATTGGTCGGGTAGATGGGCCTTGTGGTGTGTTAACTAGTGACGACCAATTCACTGGTACCGTAAGATAATTTTTCATCTGGCTATTTATTGATGACTAGTGATTGGGATTAAATCTGATCCTAGATCTTTAGGTAATAAAGTTACATTTTTTTTAGGCCTCTGAATGTGATCACTGGAATACATTCCTATGTCCTACTCTTCTAGCACACCTACCTGTTTTATGAGCCTGTCCGTTTTGTATTGAGCCTAGCCTGTCCGTTTTGTATTGAGCCTAGCCTGTCCGTTTTGTTATGAGCCTAGCCTGTCCGTTTTGTTATGAGCCTAGCCTGTCCGTTTTGTATTGAGCCTAGCCTGTCCGTTTTGTATTGAGCCTAGCCTGTCCGTTTTGTTATGAGCCTAGCCTGTCCGTTTTGTTATGAGCCTAGCCTGTCCGTTTTTAAAAGAAGCTCAGAATATTTCAGTCACCATCTCAGAAGATGTGGGCTAGAAAATAGACAGGTTGTGGTTATGCAATGATCTTTGCCCATCAATGTGTTGTCAATGACATATGAGGAGACCATGCATGCCTAAACATATTGCTGGAACTGTTAGGGTACAGTGAGAATACTGCATGCCTAAACATATTGCTGGAACTGTTAGGGTACAGTGAGAATACTGCATGCCTAAACATATTGCTGGAACTGTTAGGGTACAGTGAGAATACTGCATGCCTAAACATATTGCTGGAACTGTTAGGGTACAGTGAGAATACTGCATGCCTAAACATATTGCTGGAACTGTTAGGGGACAGTGAGAATACTGCATGCCTAAACATATTGCTGGAACTGTTAGGGGACAGTGAGAATACTGCATGCCTAAACATATTGCTGGAACTGTTAGGGTACAGTGAGAATACTGCATGCCTAAACATATTGCTGGAACTGTTAGGGTACAGTGAGAATACTGCATGCCTAAACATATTGCTGGAACTGTTAGGGTACAGTGAGAATACTGCATGCCTAAACATATTGCTGGAACTGTTAGGGTACAGTGAGAATACTGCATGCCTAAACATATTGCTGGAACTGTTGGGACAGTGAGAATACTGCATGCCTAAACATATTGCTGGAACTGTTAGGGGACAGTGAGAATACTGCATGCCTAAACATATTGCTGGAACTGTTAGGGTACAGTGAGAATACTGCATGCTTAAACATATTGCTGGAACTGTTAGGGGACAGTGAGAATACTGCATGCCTAAACATATCCCAATAAAAAATTTTGCTGACTGAGGGGACTGCATGCCAAAACATATTGTTGAAACTGTTTGGGGACAGTGCGGAGACTGCATGCCTGTTTAGTGGGGCAGATGTCTCCACCTGTAGCTGAATGAAAGAAACTACAGTTAAAATTGAATATAGCGTTCTGTCAAGATTATTTTTGACCATTTCAATGAAATAATGAGAACTCTCAAATACCTTTAACAGTGGGTCAAATAAAGTGATTTAAAGTTTATCTATCCATTTATACAATGGGCATCTTTCCACAAACCACCGTAAGAAAATGTGTTACTCATGTTATGACCAAGGCATTTCCATATTTTTTACGAATCGCACATGGATCATCATTATAGTAAAAACACACTTGGAATATCATTATAGTCAAAACACACTTGGAATATCATTATGGTCAAAACACACTTGGATCATCGTTATAGTCAAAACACACTTGGATCATCGTTATAGTCAAAACACACTTGGATCATCATTATAGTCAAAACACATATGGATCATCATTATAGTCAAAACACACATGGATCATCATTATAGTCAAAACACATATGGATCATCATTATAGTCAAAACACACATGGATCATCATTATAGTCAAAACACACATGGGTCATCATTATAGTCAAAACACACATGGGTCATCATTATAGTCAAAACACACATGGGTCATCATTATAGTCAAAACACACTTGGATCATCATTATAGTCAAAACACACTTGGATCATCATTATAGTCAAAACACACTTGGGTCATCATTATAGTCAAAACACACTTGGGTCATCCTTATAGTCAAAACACACTTGGGTCATCCTTATAGTCAAAACACACATGGATCATCATTATAGTCAAAACACACATGGATCATCATTATAGTCAAAACACACATCGGTCATCATTATAGTCAAAACACACTTGGGTCATCATTATAGTCAAAACACACTTGGGTCATCATTATAGTCAAAACACACTTGGGTCATCATTATAGTCAAAACACACTTGGGTCATCATTATAGTCAAAACACACTTGGGTCATCATTATAGTCAAAACACACTTGGGTCATCATTATAGTCAAAACACACTTGGGTCATCATTATAGTCAAAACACACTTGGGTCATCATTATAGTCAAAACACACTTGGGTCATCATTATAGTCAAAACACACTTGGGTCATCATTATAGTCAAAACACACTTGGGTCATCATTATAGTCAAAACACACTTGGGTCATCATTATAGTCAAAACACACTTTGCTTTGAAACAAATTATAAAATCCCAATGTTGATGCATTCATTGGGACAGTTTCAGATGAGCAGTATTGCATTCTCCATGTCGGCAGAGAGTAGACAGTAGGCCTTCTCCAGGGCCCTGTCCAGAAACAACACAAACAGCCCAGAGGCCTAAGCCATGAGTAGGATCAGATAAGGCCAAAGTAGTGGAATAGTGGTGAGGTTTTATGGCCACAGGAAGATGTTTTGGGTTGCGGTGATGTCGACGGGGGGGGTCTCTTTTTTTATTAATTATTTTATAATTGCAGCACCCTCAGCCCCCCTACTTCCCACGGCTATGGGGCAGGGTTAGTTGGTAGGTCAATTGTATTTTTTTTAATCACAAAGTGTAATTCATTCAAACTACATAATAGTAGGCTGATACACAGCCAATACAGTAGGTGGCAGCATGCCCCTAGAACATTTGTTAGAAGAAGAACAACAATAACAACATTTGGCCTCACACTCCAGAACAGTAGGTGGCGCCAAGGGGTTTGTGCTGATTGTACGGAGATTGTGACAGCCGGTTAAACGGTGTCCCTTGACAAGGCAAGAACAAGATGTAATGTCAGGAGAAGTGCAGTATTATCATAAGGAGACGTATACTTGGAATACGGAGGAGGAATGGAGGGAAAAAGATTGGCAGAGGAGGTCTAAGAGAGAGATGGAGGAAGAGGGTGAACTTGAGTCGGTGAAAAATGGCGAGAAAGAAAGGAAGTGGTAGGTGTGGTGAAGTTCTCGGAGCCCGAGGCTTGCACCGAGAGTCAGGATAAAGATGAGTCTGTGACAGTAGGAGTGAAGTTTTCGAAAAAGTGGACCCCTGCCTTTTGGCTGATCCATTTGTGGTTTCAGGATGGGTGAAAATAGAGTTGGGTGCTGTGCAATCGCTAAGGGTAACCAGTCTTGTGATAATTGTTTGTTTTTCTACTGGTCAGAGGGAGCAGGTGCTCCGTGTTAAATGAATGGAGACGAGATGTGAATTGTTTTGCTCTCAAGAAAAGGGCGCCATTGAAAGGAGTGATTACTGGGGTAGCGGTAAAAGCTGACCAACTGAAGGGGAAGATTCCCGGTGTTTGTGATGCTCGTCGTTTGGTGAGTGAGTGGAGAAACAGAAGAGTCATTGTTCTTTTAAGTTTTGCTGTTGAGTCTTTGCCCCACAAAGTGATGTTAAGATATATAAAAGTTATCCTGTACGAACTTTTGTGCCGACTACATTACGTTGTTACAGGTGTCAAGCTTATGAGCATGTGGCAGCAGTGTGTAGGAGGGAGGTTCCTAGGTGTGCAGAAGGGCATGAAGCAAAGGAAGAGCGTCTGCTAAATGACGTAAACGTAAATGTAAAATGAATGTGTAGCATTGGGGAAAGTAGTGGTATGTGTTAATTGTAGCGGTGGCCATTGGGGCTGGGGATCAGAAATGTCCCGTGCGAGAGAAGCAGGTTGACGTTTCCAGGGTTAGAGTAGTGCAGAAGTTGTCATACGCTGAGGCAGTGAAGAAGGTAGAGAAAGATGGGTCAAGGGGGAGGGATCCTGAGAAGAGTGGTGTGAGTAGTAGATCTGTACGGTAGAGGGATAAACCAACAAGTGATTAACAGTTGAAGTCGGAAGTTTACATACACCTTAGCCAAATACATTTAAACTCAGTTTTTCACAATTCCTAACATTTAATCCTAGTAAAAATTCCCTGTCTTAGGTCAGTTAGGATCACCACTTTATTTTAAGAATGTGAAATGTCAGAATAATAGAGAGAATGATTTATTTCAGACTTAATTTCTTTCATCAGTTGGTCAGTTTACATACACTCAATTAGTATATGGTAGCATTGCCTTTAAAATTGTTTAACTTGGGTCAAATATTTCGGGTAACCTTCCACAAGCTTCCCACAATAAGTTGGGTGAATTTTGGCCCATTCCTCCTGACAGAGCTGGTGTAACTGAGTCAGGTTTGTAGGACTCCTTGCTCGCACACGCTTTTTCAGTTCTGCCCACAAATGTTCTATAGGATTGAGGTCAGGGCTGTGTGATGGCCACTCCAATACCTTGACTTTGTTGTCCTTAAGCCATTTTGTCACAACTTTGGAAGCGTGCTTGGGGTTATTGTCCATTTGGAAGACCCATTTGCGACCAAGCTTTAACTTCCTGACTGATGTCTTGAGATGTTGCTTCAGTATATCCACATCATTTTCCTGCCTCATGATGCCATCTATTTTGTGAAGTGCACCAGTCCCTCCTGCAGCAGAGCACCCCCACAACATGATGCTGCCACCCCCGTGCTTCACGGTTGGGATGGTGTTCTTCGGCTTGCAAGCCTCCCCATCTTTCCTCCAAACATAACTATGGTCATTTTGGCCAAACACTTCTATTTTTTCTATCAGACCAGAGGACTTTTCTCCAAAAAGTACGATCTTTGTCCTCATGTGCAGTTGCAAACCGTAGTCTGGCTTTTTTATGCCGGTTTTGGAGCAGTGGCTTCTTCCTTGCTGAGCGGCCTTTCAGGTTATGTCGATATAGGACTCGTTTTACTGTGGATATAGATACTTTTGTACCGGGTTCCTCCAGCATCTTCACAAGGTCTTTTGCTGTTGTTCTGGGATTGATTTGCACTTTTCACACCAAAGTACGTTCATCTCTAGGAGACAGAACGCGTCTCCTTCCTGAGCGGTATGACGGCTGCGTGGTCCCATGGTGTTTATACTTGCGTACTATTGTTTGTACAGATGAACGTGGTACCTTCAGGCGTTTGGAAATTGCTCCCAAGGATGAACCAGACTTGTGGAGGTCTACAATTGTTTTCTGAGGTCTTGGCTGATTTCTTTTGATTTTCCCATGATGTCAAGAAAAGAAGCACTGAGTTTGAAGGTAGGCCTTGAAATACATCTACAGGTACACCTCCAATTGACTCAAATGATGTCAATTAGCCTATCAGAAGCTTCTAAAGCCATGACATCATTTTCTGGAATTTTCCAAGGTGTTTAAAGGCAAGGTCACCTCAGTGTATGTAAACTTCTGACCCACTGGAATTGTGATACAGTGAATTTTAAGTGAAATAATCTGTCTGCAAACACTTGTTGGAAAAATTACTTGCGTCATGCACAAAGTAGATATCCTAACTGACTTGCCAAAACTATAGTTTGTTAACAAGAAATTTGTGGAGTGGTTGAAAAATGAGTTTTAATGACTCCAACATAAGTGTATGTAAACTTCCAACTTCAACTGTATGTTTCAGTAAGATTGGAGTTTTGGCATTTATAGTAATTGTTATCAACTGCAGGCATGGAACGTACGTCGCAGAAAGTAGACGTTGTGGTGGCAGCTGCAGAGAGGTCTTTGGGTGTGCGAGACTTGACATCAGAAGAGTTACAGGGTGTGTTAAGTGGTGGTGTCCCATCCTTTCAGGCTGTTGGCCTGAATTAGGACTAAATTGATTTTTTTTTATTTTACTATGCAAGTCAGTTAGGATAAATTCTTATTTTCAATGACGGCCTAGGAACAGTGGGTTAACTGCCTTGTTCAGGGGCAGAACAACAGATTTTTACCTTGTCAGCCCAGGGATTTTATCTAGCAACCTTTCGGTTACTGGCTCAACGCTCTAACCACTAGGCTACCCTGCCACCCCAATAGTGGAGCATGGTATCTATTATTATATATTTATTATTATTTTGTGAGTGTAGTGTAAAATTGTAGGGTATTTGTTGTATTTTATTTTTAGCAAAGTATAAGGGAGTTAAACTCCAGTCTAGTAGGTGGCGGTAAACCTCACCGAAGAAGAACAGTAGGTGGCAGTGTTTGCAGCTAAAGGTTGGATGCGATCCGCCAAACCAATCTCAAAGAAGAACATATTTGCTAACGCCGCATTTTCGAAAATGACATATCTCGAGTTCAAGTTTGAGGACGAAATAACTAAATACATTCGGGAACAAGAATTGGCAACGTCACTGAAATTCGTAACATTGGGAAAGGACAAAAGTTTTGGACAAAATGGTAAGTTGTCTTGTCTTTTTTTTGTATAACTAGTAGCTAACTTTTGCTACTCTCATCTATAATCATGCTAGCTAAGTTAGCTAGCTAGCATAACAGATTCCAAGCGCTCGACCAGAGAGGAACTTTGTTAGTTTCCCTACAAGCCTATCATTCTAATAGTAATATATCATATTGTTGACCTTTTTAACAGATGCACAGCCTTTGGCACGGAAAAAACTCAGCTGGGAGAGTAAAAGTATCCCGTTCAATGGTGTTCCGTTTCAAGTTGTTGGCACAAAGACGTATGAATGCCACCAGGGCAAAGACAGACAGACAAAAGCCAAAGAGAAATATGCTGCTGAAAGGGACAGGAAGGAAGTAAGTTCATAGACGGATCACTGTCATTTACACCATACACTTCATAACATTTAGTTAGAATAATGTTGAAGTACTAACAATGGAATGTTCCTCAATAAGATGGGACTTTAAAGGGTTGTCCTAACTCTGGTCACTAAAGATCCCATGGCACGAGTATGTAGGTGGGGTTAGGGTGGTGAGTTTCCCTGTACACTGTAAAGAGCTTTGGGTGTCTAGAAAAGTGCTATAAAAGTCAAATGTGTTATTATTAGCTGAATGTATTTTGTATTATCTTCCGTAGCTTGAAGACCATGCCTTTGTAAAGAGACGGAAACTGGTACAAAATACCAAAAAGGTGGACTGCAAGGCTATAATAAACATCGCCCACGTTATTCGCTTTCCTGATTTTGAGGTAAATATGAAAAAGTTAAGGTCTACGACTACTGTTGGTCAAAGTCTTAAGGCCGTGTTTACACAGGCAGCCCATTTCCAATTATGGATAAAAGAGCTGATCTGATTGGTGAAATGTGTGAATCAGCCTAACACCGTACATAGTAACAGTACATATGTAACAAATACCACAATTTTTTTATGTCTAGATTGAGGAAAGTACAGTGTGCTCTAAAAAGGAGGCCTCCCAAATTCTGAAGGCAGCACTAAGTGAAACACCCAGCTCCGTGAAGGCAGAGGTTGTCTACTGCGTCAGGTTCCCCTCCCTCTCTGAGCACAGCTCACATGCAGTTGTTGGCGAGGTAAATATAACTATAGAGTGTTGGTTAAGTTACCCACTGACCCCTTTATGATAAACCCATGTATTGTTTCTCCAACAGGCAGCTTATGTTAGGGAAGCTGTAGATGCCAGGCTGAGAGAGAAGATTGAGCAGCTGACTCTGTCTGGTGTGAGAAAGATGACTGAAATGAAGTGTCATCTGAACACCTTTGTAGTGGAAGAGCTTTTCCATGGAGAGCAGCCCCCTCCACCTACTCGCAGGCGCTATTACCCCACTGACAGTGACATAAGAAATGTCATGTTTAAGACCAAGCAGGCCACCAGAGACTCCAACATTGACCGTCCATACGAAGGTCCATCTGGAAGAGGAAAGAACAGGTCCTCTAGGAAGCTGTTGCGGTTACGGAGGCAATGTGCAGGATATCTTAAAGAGATCACAGAACTCACTTATCATCTCCAAGAGGAACAGTACGTGACTGATCTGTCTTCACAGCTCAGAAGCGTGTTGCTGGATATGAAGGCCCATGTTCCACAGGATAAAGGCCTTCCACTGACCTTTTCTCCAAGGAAGAGAAAAGCTGAGACGGACATGGAACCCCTACCAACCAAGAGTGTGTCACACCCTTTCATAGATGGGTTAGAACAGCATACAGAGGACATAGTGAGTGTGGATACGTTGTTGGCATTGAGCCTAGGTTAGTAGGACTGAGTGGATACCTTGTTGGCATTGAGCCTAGGTTAGTAGGGCTGATGACAGTGTGTGGGTTCTGTCACCGATTTTAGTATATTTTAGTATATTTTGGTTAGTGTAACTTTTATTTCAACTAATGTTAACATTCTGTCAACACAACTTGATAAAAACATGTTTTTCCGTCTCAAGATGTAAAACAAATAAATGACTATAGTAAGTCGTTTAGGAAGCATATATACACATACTGTTCCACTCATCTGCTGCTACTCTGTACTTTATTTTATTATTGTCTGTCCTGATGCCTAGTCACTTTACCCTGCACATTATCTCCTTGATCTGGTACTGGTACTCCCTGTATACAGCTGCACAGTGATCTGGTACTCCCTGTATATAGCTCCACATTGATCTGGTACTCCCTGTATACAGCTGCACAGTGATCTGGTACTCCCTGTATACAGCTGCACAGTGATCTGGTACTCCCTGTATATAGCTCCACATTGATCTGGTACTCCCTGTATACAGCTGCACAGTGATCTGGTACTGGTAATCCCTGTATATAGCTCCACAGTGATCTGGTACTCCCTGTATATAGCTCCACATTGATCTGGTACTCCCTGTATACAGCTGCACATTGATCTGGTACTGGTACTCCCTGTATATAGCTCCACATTGATCTGGTACTCCCTGTATATAGCTCCACATTGATCTGGTACTCCCTGTATATAGCTCCACATTGATCTGGTACTCCCTGTATATAGCTGCACATTGATCTGGTACTTCCTGTATATAGCTCCACATTGATCTGGTACTGGTACTCCCTGTATATAGCTCCACATTGATCTGGTATTCCCTGTATATAGTTGCATATTGATCTGGTACTGGTACTCCCTGTATATAGTTGCATATTGATCTGGTACTGGTACTCCCTGTATATAGCTCCACATTGATCTGGTACTCCCTGTATATAGCTCCACATTGATCTGGTACTGGTACTCCCTGTATATAGCTGCACATTGATCTGGTACTTCCTGTATATAGCTCCACATTGATCTGGTACTGGTACTCCCTGTATATAGCTCCACATTGATCTGGTATTCCCTGTATATAGTTGCATATTGATCTGGTACTGGTACTCCCTGTATATAGTTGCATATTGATCTGGTACTGGTACTCCCTGTATATAGCTGCATATTGATCTGGTAGTCCCTGTATATAGCTCCACATTGATCTGGTACTGGTACTCCCTGTATATAGCTCCACATTGATCTGGTACTTCCTGTATATAGCTCCACATTGATCTGGTACTCCCTGTATATAGTTGCATATTGATCTGGTACTGGTACTTCCTGTATATAGCTCCACATTGATCTGGTGCTTCCTGTATATAGCTCCACATTGATCTGGTACTGGTACTCCCTGTATATAGCTGCATATTGATCTGGTACTCCCTGTATATTGCTTCATTATTGTGTATTCTATTCCTCTTGTTACAATCCCCATATTTGTTTTTAACTTTGCATTGTTGGGAAGGGCTGTAAGCAAGCATTTCACGGTTGAGTCTACACCTGTTGTATTCAGCGCATGTGACAAATAAAATTTGTTTTGAAGTGCCCAAATACAGTAACAGGGTTGACCTTTTTAAATCAGACAATTTCAAAATATAAATTTCTGAACGTTTCTTTGAAACTGTACGTTTTACTTGTAAATTTTGAAAACAAAAATTTGAAAATCAAGATGTACCAATTTGTTTGTCTACAGGCCATTTTAAAAACAATGCAGAAATTGGAGTAAACCTATTTTGGGTTGAAACAAGTAACTATGAGTAAGGGCCAACATCATGACAAGCTTGCAATCTGAGGGGTTGGGTTAAATGCTGAAGACACCTTTTGGTTGAATGTAGCGGTCGACCGATTAATCGGAATGGCCGATTAATTAGGGCCGATTTCAAGTTTTCATAACAATCGGAAATCGGTATTTTTGGACGGCGATTATTATTTGTTTTAATTTTTTATTTATTAATTTTTTTTAAATTAAGGTTAGACCTTTTATTTAACTAGGCAAGTCAGTTAAGAACACATTCTTATATTCAATGACGGCCTAGGAACAGTGGGTTAACTGCCTTATTCAGGGGCAGAACGGCAGATTTTTACCTTGTCAGCTCGGGGATTCAATCTTGCAACCTTACGGTTAACTAGTCCAACGCTCTAACCACCTGCTTTACATTGCACTCCACGAGGAGCCTGCCTGTTACTCGAATGCAGTAAGAAGCCAAGGTAAGTTGCTAGCTAGTTTTAAACTTATCTTATAAAAAACAATCAATCAATCATAATCATTAGTTAACTACACATGGTTGATGATATTACTAGTTTATCTAGCCTGTCCTGCGTTGCATATAATCGCTTAGGTACACGTTGCTCCAACCATAAACAACAATGCCTTTCTTAAAATCAATACACAAGTATATATTTTTAAACCTGCATATTTAGTTAATATTGCCTGCTAACATGAATTTCTTTTAACTAGGGAAAATGTGTCACTTCTCTTGCAACAGAGTCAGGGTATATGCAGCAGTTTGGGCCGCCTGGCTCGTTGCGAACTGTGAAGACTATTTCTTCCTAACAAAGACAGCCGACTTCGCCAAACGGGGGATGATTTTCCGTATTTCACTTAAAGGAAAACGTTTTGTTTTCGAGATGATAGTTTCCGGATTCGACCATATTAATGACCTAAGGCTCGTATTTCTGTGTTATGTTATAATTAAGTCTATGATTTGATAGAGCGGTCTGACTGAGCGGTGGTAGGCAGCAGCAGGCTCATAAGCATTCATTCAAACAGCACTTTAGTGCGTTTTACCAGCAGCTCTTCGCAATTCTTCAAGCATTGCGCTGTTTATGACTTCAAGCCTATCAACTCCCAAGATGAGGCTGGTGTAACCGATGTGAAATGGCTAGCTAGTTAGCCGGGTGCGCGTTAATAGCCCTTCAAACGTCACTCGCTCTGAGACTTGGAGTAGTTGTTCCCCTTGCTCTACATGGGTAACGCTGCTTCGAGGGTGGCTGTTGTCGATGTGTTTCTGGTTCGAGCCCAGGTAGGAGCGAGGAGAGGGACGGAAGCTATACTGTTACACTGGCAATACTAAAGTGCCTATAAGAACATCCAATAGTCAAAGGTATATGAAATACAAATCGTACAGAGAGAAATAGTCCTATAATTCCTATAAAAACTACAACCTAAAACTTCTTACCTGGGAATATTGAAGACTCATGTTAAAAGGAACCACCAGCTTTCATATGTTCTGAGCAAGGAACTTAATCGTTAGCTTTTTTACATGGCACATTGCACTTTTACTTTCTTCTCCAACACTTTGTTTTTGCATTATTTAAACCAAATTGAACATGTTTCATTATTTATTTGAGGCTAAATTGATTTTGATGTATTATATTAAGTTAAAATAAGTGTTCATTCAGTATTGTTGTAATTGTCATTATTACAAATATTTTTTTTTTAAAAGAATCGTCCGATTAATCGGTATCGGGGTTTTTGGCCCTCCAATAATCGGTATCGGCGTTGAAAAATCATAATCGGTCGACCTCTAGTTGAATGCATTCAGTTTTACAACTAAGTATTCCCTGAATGAGCAACCTGGTCTCAGAGCATGTGGTATTATTCTGTACGTAAATCCGAGATACACTAAGTGGAGTATGTTTTGTATGGTATATATTAATCTGGGGATGTCCATCACCCATTCTGTATGATATCTTACGAAGTACAATTAATATTATATTTTATGAATTTGCAAAAACTATGCTATGTTACAAATTCAAGCTAGGTGGGTAATGTTAGCCAGGCTAGGGGTTAGGTAAGGGGACGGGTTAAGGTTAGGGGAAGGGTTAGCTAACATGCTAAGTAGTTGCAAAGTAGCTAATGTTGTCCATGATGAAATTCAAACTCGCAACCTTTGGGTTGTTTGTGTTATACACCTACCCATCCACCTGACTTAAGTAACCATACCAAACGTAACATACAGTGTATTCAGACCCCTTCCCTTTTAACACATTTTGTTACGTTACAGCCTTATTCTAAAATGGATTACATTTAATGTTCATTAATCTACACACCATACCCCCTAATGACAAAGCGAAAACAGGTTTTTATACATTTTTGCTAATTTATTTAAAAAAAATCTAAAACAGATACCTTATTTGCATAAGTATTCAGACCCTTTGCTATGAGACTTGAAATTGAGCTCAGGTGCATCCTGTTTCCATTGATCAACCTTGAGACGCTTCTACAACTTGATTGGAGTCCACCTTCGTTAAATTCAATTGATTGGACATGATTTGGAAAGGCACACACCAGTCTATATAAGGTCCCACAGTTGACAGTGCATGTCAGAGCAAAAACCAAGCCATGTGGTAGAAGGAATTGTCTGTAGAGCTCCGAGACAGGATTGTGTCGAGGCACGGGTCTGGGGAAGGGTACCAAAACATGTCTGAAGCATTGAAGGTACCCAAGAACAGTGGCCTCCATCATTCTTAAATGGAGAAGTTTGGAACCATCAAGACTCATCCTAGAGCTGGCCGACCGGCCAAACTGAGCAATCGGGGGGGAACGGCCTTGGTCAGGGAGGCGATCAGAACCCGATGGTCACTCTGACAGAGCTCCAGAGTTCCTCTGTGGAGATGAGAGAACCTTCCACAAGGACAACCATCTCTGCAGCACTCCACCAATAAGGCCTTTATGGTAAAGTGGCCAGATGGAAGCCACTCCTTAGTAAAAGGCACATGTCAACCCGCTTGGAGTTTGCCAAAAGGCATCTAAAGGACTCAGAAAAAAATGGAAACAAGATTCTCTGGTCTGATAACCAAGATTGAACTCTTAAGCCTGAATGCCAAGCGTCATGCCTGAAGGAAACATGGCACCATCCCTCCGGTGAAGCATGGTGGTGGCATCATGCTGTGGGGATGTTTTTCAGCGACAGGGACTGAGAATGTCCTTGAGTCTGAATGTTCTTGAGTGGGCCAGCCAGAACCTGGACTTGAACCCGATCGAACATCTCTGGAGAGACTAGAAAATAGCTGTGCAGCGACGCTCCCCATCCAACCTGACAGAGCTTGAGCGGATCTGCAGAGATAAATGGGAAAAACTGCCCAAATACAGGTGTGCCAAGCTTGTAGCGTCATACCCAAGAAGATTCTGCTGTAATCGCTGCCAAAGGTGCTTCAACAAAGTACTGAGTAAAGGGTCTGAATACTTATGTAAATGTTTTTATCCGTTTTTTTTGTTAATACATTTAGCCAACATTTCTAAACCTGTTTTTGTTGTCATTATGGGGTTGTGTGTGTGGATTGATGAGGGGGGGGGGGAACAATTTTGTCAACTTTAGAATAAGGCTGTAAAGTAACTGTGTAAAGTCAAGGGTTCTGAACACTTTCTGATTGCACTGTATCATACTAATTTGAGTGTCCTGGATTTCCACGTACTATGTTATGTCTAGTCTTTGAGACCAGGCTGGAATAAGACATCGATTACCACTTTGCATTTAGAACGGGCCACCGTTGGTTTTATTATAGCTAATAAATAACCAAATCTTTGAGGTAACAGAAACGTATGGCCTTTTCTCAATTGGATTTTGCTCAACTCCTTCGTTCTCGCTCTGTCACTTTTGATAAAGATCATATGTAAATGACGAGAGGGAATGTGGATGAAAAATGTGCATGTATGAAATTCTCCACTCGTGCATCATCATGCAAATGATGTTTAAAGTGGTGGATTCCAAAATAAATGAGGAAAGTGATACAACCCAATGAAGTTAATTGTGCGAGACATTTTGTATGTAACCAACAATTTTCTTAATCAAGGTGGCAGGTTAGGAGAATGAGGTTATCTTAACCTGCTAAGTAAACATACCATCAGTATTGCGTTGTTCAAGTGCTAGTCGAAACTAGTCAACTCGGAAATGGCGACTTGCTAAGTGATGTAGTTGAAGCGGCAGGTAGCCTAGTGGTTAGAGCGTTGGACTAGTAACCGAAATGTTGCAGACAAGGTCAAATCTGTCATTCTGCCCCTGAACAAGGCAGTTAACCCACTGTTCCTAGGCCGTCATTGTAAATATGAATTTGTTCTGAACTGACTTACCTAGTTAAAGGTTAAAAATAAATAAAAAATACGTGTGCTGCATTGAACATAGGAGGTGGTAAATTTCAGACTTTCCTTGTTCCGACTAGCTCGTGAACACGGGATAACGCCACCACATCGGCATACGTCTCATCACACACCATCTGATTGGTCGGGTAGATGGGCCTTGTGGTGTGTTAACGAGTGACGACCGATTCACTGGTACCGTAAGATCATTTTTCATCTGGCTATTTACTGATGACTAGTGATTGGGATTAAATCTGATCCTAGATCTTTAGGTAATAAAGTTTAAAAAATGTAGGCCTCTGAATGTGATCACTGGAATACATTCCTATGTCCTACTCTTCTAGCACACCTACCTGTTTTATGAGCCTGTCCGTTTTGTTATGAGCCTGGCCTGTCCGTTTTGTTATGAGCCTAGCCTGTCCGTTTTGTTATGAGCCTAGCCTGTCCGTTTTGTATTGAGCCTAGCCTGTCCGTTTTTAAAAGAAGCTCAGAATATTTCAGTCACCATCTCAGAAGATGTGGGCTAGAAAATAGACAGGTTGTGGTTATGCAATGATCTTTGCCCATCAATGTGTTGTCAATGACATATGAGGAGACCATGCATGCCTAAACATATTGCTGGAACTGTTAGGGTACAGTGAGAATACTGCATGCCTAAACATATTGCTGGAACTGTTAGGGTACAGTGAGAATACTGCATGCCTAAACATATTGCTGGAACTGTTAGGGTACAGTGAGAATACTGCATGCCTAAACATATTGCTGGAACTGTTAGGGTACAGTGAGAATACTGCATGCCTAAACATATTGCTGGAACTGTTAGGGTACAGTGAGAATACTGCATGCCTAAACATATTGCTGGAACTGTTAGGGGACAGTGAGAATACTGCATGCCTAAACATATTGCTGGAACTGTTAGGGTACAGTGAGAATACTGCATGCCTAAACATATTGCTGGAACTGTTAGGGTACAGTGAGAATACTGCATGCCTAAACATATTGCTGGAACTGTCAGGGGACAGTGAGAATACTGCATGCCTAAACATATTGCTGGAACTGTCAGGGGACAGTGAGAATACTGCATGCCTAAACATATTGCTGGAACTGTTAGGGTACAGTGAGAATACTGCATGCCTAAACATATTGCTGGAACTGTTAGGGTACAGTGAGAATACTGCATGCCTAAACATATTGCTGGAACTGTTAGGGTACAGTGAGAATACTGCATGCCTAAACATATTGCTGGAACTGTTAGGGTACAGTGAGAATACTGCATGCCTAAACATATTGCTGGAACTGTTAGGGTACAGTGAGAATACTGCATGCCTAAACATATTGCTGGAACTGTTAGGGTACAGTGAGAATACTGCATGCCTAAACATATTGCTGGAACTGTTAGGGGACAGTGAGAATACTGCATGCCTAAACATATTGCTGGAACTGTTAGGGTACAGTGAGAATACTGCATGCCTAAACATATTGCTGGAACTGTTAGGGTACAGTGAGAATACTGCATGCCTAAACATATTGCTGGAACTGTCAGGGGACAGTGAGAATACTGCATGCCTAAACATATTGCTGGAACTGTCAGGGGACAGTGAGAATACTGCATGCCTAAACATATTGCTGGAACTGTTAGGGTACAGTGCGGAGACTGCATGCCAAAACATATTGTTGAAACTGTTTGGGGACAGTGCGGAGACTGCATGCCTGTTTAGTGGGGCAGATGTCTCCACCTGTAGCTGAATGAAAGAAACTACAGTTAAAATGGAATATAGCGTTCTGTCAAGATTATTTTTGACCATTTCAATGAAATAATGAGAACTCTCAAATACCTTTAAACTTTAAATCACTTTATTTGACCCACTGTTAATCTATCCATTTATACAATGGGCATCTTTCCACAAACCACCGTAAGAAAATGTGTTACTCATGTTATGACCAAGGCATTTCCATATTTTTTACGAATCGCACATGGATCATCATTATAGTCAAAACACACTTGGAATATCATTATAGTCAAAACACACTTGGATCATCATTATAGTCAAAACACACTTGGATCATCATTATAGTCAAAACACACTTGGATCATCATTATAGTCAAAACACACTTGGATCATCATTATAGTCAAAACACACTTGGATCATCATTATAGTCAAAACACACTTGGATCATCATAGTCAAAACACACTTTGCTTTGAAACAATAAATTATAAAATCCCAATGTTGATGCATTCATTGGGACAGTTTCAGATGAGCAGTATTGCATTCTCCATGTCGGCAGAGAGTAGGCCTTCTCCAGGGCCCTGTCCAGAAATAACACAAACAGCCCAGAGGCCTAAGCCATAGAGAGTAGACAGTAGGCCTTCTCCAGGGCCCTGTCCAGAAACAACACAAACAGCCCAGAGGCCTAAGCCATAGAGAGTAGACAGTAGGCCTTCTCCAGGGCCCTGTCCAGAAACAACACAAACAGCCCAGAGGCCTAGGCCATAGAGAGTAGACAGTAGGCCTTCTCCAGGGCCCTGTCCAGAAACAACACAAACAGCCCAGAGGCCTAAGCCATAGAGAGTAGACAGTAGGCCTTCTCCAGGGCCCTGTCCAGAAACAACACAAACAGCCCAGAGGCCTAAGCCATAGAGAGTAGACCGTAGGCCTTCTCCAGGGCCCTGTCCAGAAACAACACAAACAGCCCAGAGGCCTAAGCCATAGAGAGTAGACAGTAGGCCTTCTCCAGGGCCCTGTCCAGAAACAACACAAACAGCCCAGAGGCCTAAGCCATAACTCAGTCATGCATTGATGTCACCGGGAGACTAAATGAAAATGTGACATAAATGGAAGTCAGGGTTAAGACCAACCTGCTGACAGCTATCCAGTCCTTTCAGAACTACATGAAGTGGTTAGGCCATGGGTAGAGGGGTTAGGGGCTGTTTCTGGACAGGGCCCAGCCAGGTTCTGTGAGTTCAAATACTTTCTTTTCCAGGGGTCTGAGGTCAGCCAAGCAGGGATGTCTGGGTAACTTTGTGCCTTCAGAGATTACCAATGTGATCCTGGTTAATCCACACGCTAACTATCAGCAGGCAGGGCCCCACACTGTTCTCACACACACACACACACACACACACACACCAAGAGAAATCTACAGGATCTGCTCTCTCTCTGAATAGAATAGATGATGTTTACACCACAGTAAACCATGAAGTCTGGTCTGGGCCACCATGTGGCATCACCACCAACAGCAGATTATTAAACAGATCAGTGTCTGTCTTCACCTGTCAATCACAGACGCATAGCCTGTATGGCGGCAGCGTAGCCTAGTGGTTAGAGCGTTGGACTAGTAACCGAAAGATTGCAAGATCGAATCCCTGAGCTGACAAGGTACAAATCTGTCGTTCTGCCCCTGAACAAGGCAGTTAACCCACTGTTCCTAGACCGTCATTGAAAATAAGAATTTGTTCTGAACTGACTTGCCTAGTTAAATAAAGATAGAATAAAACATTTACATAGTGCACTACTTTAGACCAGGTCATTGGCACCCTATTCCCTACATAGTGGACTACTTTTGACCTGGGTCCTGGTCCTGGGTGCCATTTTGGATGCACACAGTGACCTTCAGTACGAGAGCAGTTGAGGTCAAAATGAAGTTGTTTAGCTTCACGTCCACCACACTAAGGGCTCAGATTACGGGGTTGCCGGGGATTCCAATAACACAAGGTAAAAGAACACTGCACATTGATTGATTGATGCTCCTGTGTGGTTTATTGAAACAATGTGAGGACTGGGAACACACTGTAACAAGACTCCCATTAGTGACCATCAGAGACATTTAGAGTTGGGACATTGACGTAGCATTTACACGACACCACAATATTCTAAGGCAGCCATGTTGGTTCCCCGTTAACATTTCACATGGAATATTTAAACAATACTATATAACTGGATGTCTAACATTTAGATCAATGTTCAAAGTTCTTTAAAAGCTGGCTGAGCTTTTCTAAATATATGGCTCTGCTGTCCACTTCATTCATCGCCCTTTGACTGCCTCCTACTCCGCAGCACCCTGACTGTGTGATCTATCCAGGTCAAGGCAGTGGCACCACTGTCAGAGTACATTGTGTTCCACCCCAAGATAGCCTGGGTGGCAGTCTGTTTCTGCTCTTCTGCCAACTCCTCCTGGAGTTGTCATGCCAACGATGACAACGGAGGAGTAGGCCAAATCTCAACCAGATCTGGGACCAGGCTAACGCCAAGCAGAGCTGTAAACTCACAACGTTGGACCTAATGGACAACATCACACACCACTCAGAGTCAACTGACAACAGTCTTCGCCAACAGAGCACGAGATTAGTCTGTCTCACCATGACAGTTTGCTTTACATCTCAGTGAAGGTGAATGTCACTGATGTACTCCAGCCAACATGCTACACCAGTGGTTCCCAATTCTGGTCTTAGGGACCCAAAGGGGTTTTCCCCGAGCACTAATACACTTAACTAATCAACTCATCATCAAGCTTTTTATTATTTCAATCAGGTGTGTTAGTGCTGGTGCAAAAATGGTTCCCAAGGACCAGGATTGGAAAACACTGACTACTACACCATGTTATGGTGAGCCTTCACTCTGCCGACTCCTACACCATGTTATGGTGAGCCTTCACTCTGCCGACTCCTACACCATGTTATGGTGAGCCTTCACTCTGCCGACTACTACACCATGTTATGGTGAGCCTTCACTCTGCCGACTACTACACCATGTTATGGTGAGCCTTCACTCTGCCGACTACTACACCATGTTATGGTTATGGTGAGCCTTCACTCTGCCGACTACTACACCATGTTATAGTTATGGTGAGCCTTCACTCTGCCAACTACTACACCATGTTATAGTTATGGTGAGCCTTCACTCTGCCGACTCCTATACCATGTTATGGTGAGCCTTCACTCTGCCGTCTACTACACCATGTTATAGTTATGGTGAGCCTTCACTCTGCCGACTACTACACCATGTTATGGTGAGCCTTCACTCTGCCGACTCCTACACCATGTTATGGTGAGCCTTCACTCTGCCGACTACTACACCATGTTATGGTGAGCCTTCACTCTGCCGACTACTACACCATGTTATGGTTATGGTGAGCCTTCACTCTGCCGACTACTACACCATGTTATAGTTATGGTGAGCCTTCACTCTGCCGACTCCTATACCATGTTATGGTGAGCCTTCACTCTGCCGACTACTACACCATGTTATAGTTATGGTGAGCCTTCACTCTGCCGACTACTACACCATGTTATGGTGAGCCTTCACTCTGCTGACTACTACACCATGTTATAGTTATGGTGAGCCTTCACTCTGCCGACTACTACACCATGTTATAGTTATGGTGAGCCTTCACTCTGCCGACTACTACACCATGTTATGGTGAGACTTCACTCTGCCGACTACTACACCATGTTATAGTTATGGTGAGCCTTCACTCTGCCAACTACTACACCATGTTATAGTTATGGTGAGCCTTCACTCTGCCGACTACTACACCATGTTATGGTGAGCCTTCACTCTGCCAACTACTACACCATGTTATAGTTATGGTGAGTCTTCACTCTGCAGACTACTACACCATGTTATGGTGAGCCTTCACTCTGCCGACTACTACACCATGTTATGGTGAGCCTTCACTCTGCCGACTACTACACCATGTTATGGTGAGCCTTCACTCTGCCGACTACTACACCATGTTATGGTGAGCCTTCACTCTGCCGACTACTACACCATGTTATGGTGAGCCTTCACTCTGCCGACTACTACACCATGTTATGGTGAGCCTTCACTCTGCCGACTACTACACCATGTTATGGGGAGCCTTCACTCTGAAGGCTCACCATAACATGTTATAAACTCAGCAAAGAAAGAAACGTCCCTTTTTCAGGACCCTGTCTTTCAAAGATAATTCGTAAAAATCCAAATACCTTCACAGATCTTCATTGTGAAGGGTTTAAACACTGTTTCCCATGCTTGATCAATGAACCATAAACAATTAATGAACATGCACCTGTGGAACGGTCGTTAAGACACTAACAGCTTACAGACGGTAGGCAATTAAGGTCACAGTTATGAAAACTTCGGACACGAAAGAGGCCTTTCTACTGACTCTGAAAAACCCCAACAGAAAGATGCCCGGGGTCCCTGATCATCTGCATGAACGTGCCTTAGGCATGCTGCAAGGAGGCATGAGGACTGCAGATGTGACCAGGGCAATAAATTGCAATGTCCGTACTGTGAGACGCCTAAGACAGCGCTACAGGGAGACAGGATGGTCAGCTGATTATCCTCGCAGTGGCAGACCACGTGTAACAACACCTGCACAGGATCGGTACATCCGAATATCACACCTGCGGGAAAGGTACAGGATGGCAACAACAACTGCCCGAGTTACACCAGGAACGCACAATCCCTCGGTCAGTGCTCAGACTATATGCAATAGGCTGTGAGAGGCTGGACTGAGGGCTTGTAGGCCTGTTGTAAGGCAGGACCTCACTGGCAACACCGTCGCCTATGGGCACAAACCCACCGTCGCTGGACCAGACAGGACTGGCAAAAAGTGCTTTTCACTGACGAGTCGCAGTTTAGTCTCACCAGGGGTGATGGTCGGATTCGCGTTTATCGTCGAAGGAATGTGCCTTACACCCTGTAGGGTCCGTCATGGTCTGGGGCGGTGTGTCACAGCATCATCGGACTGAGCTTGTTGTCATTGCAGGCAATCTCAACGCTGTGCGTTACAGGGAAGACATCCTCCTCCCTCATGTGGTACCCTTCCTGCAGGCTCATCCTGACATGACCCTCCAGCATGACAATGCCACCAGCCATACAGCTCGTTCTATGTGTGATTTCCTGCAAGACAGGAATGTCAGTGTTCTGCCATGGCCAGCGAAGAGCCCGGATCTCATTGAGCACGTCTGGGACCTGTTGGATCGGAGGGTGAGGGCTAGGGCCATTCCCCCCAGAAATGTCCGGGGACTTGCAGGTGCCTTGGTGGAAGAGTGGGGTAACATCTCACAGCAAGAACTGGCAAATCTGGTGCAGTCCATGTGGAGGAGATGCACTGCAGTACTTAATGCAGCTGGTGGCCACACCAGATACTGACTGTTACTTTTGATTTTGACCCCCCCCCCCCCCCCCCCCTTAGTTCAGGGACACATTATTCCATTTCTGTTAGTCACATGTCTGTGGAACTTGTTCAGTTTATGTCTCAGTTGTTGAATCTTGTTATGTTCATACAAATATTTACACATGTTCAGTTTGCTGAAAATAAACGCAGTTGACAGTGAGAGGATGTTTCTTTTTTTGCTGAGTTTAGTAACAAGATGCACAGCATTAGTCAACACTCTCACACTGATTGCTTGTTCTGACATATGCTAAAATATATATATATATATATATAAATATGCTAATGTCCTTTGTGTCTACACTGTACATGCAAGTCGTAGTTCTCCATAATGTATTCCATTGGAATAATATGGTATAGTATTTGGAGGATAGAATATTTAGTCTAGGATGTAATCCGCCTGCTCTTTGTCAGCATTGTATCTTTTAAAGGCAACGTTCCCTTGTCACGGAGACCGCATTAATGGTAAACTCTACGTACGTCAGCTCATTGAGAAATTCATTTTTACTGGCGCATAGCTGACAAAGCACGATCATTTGAATCCTGATCTTAGCCTATGAGGTTTGAGGCTAATACACCTGTCTGTACAGTAAGTATCTCTACTAACTTGATAACTGCTACTTTAAGAGGCAAAGAAAAGGAGGTATGACTTGACCTTGGATTTTATTTCTCCATCTATTCATTCAATGTATGCCATAACACAACTGCTCTATGAAACACTAAACACACAATGTTGAGTACAATATTTGTAATATTAACACCTCTTAAGTAGATTATACAGTAGGGTTGAACAAAATTTCCAGAAATCCGGGTAAGAGTATCGCTGGATTTCTTGCTTATACCCTTCAGATTCCAGGAATATTTCAACCAGGATTTGGGGAAAACCTGGGAATTTGGGGAAAATTCTACAGTAAGGTTTGACTTAAGTAAAGAATGTTGCAGATCTTCACTACCTTGATGGGATGCAAAATTCCTGAAACTTTCCCAGATTCCCAGGGTTGGAAAAACAAAAACTGGAATTGGTAAGGAATAAGGAGGAAATCTGTGAATCCTCCAATGGGTATTTCTGGGAAAACCTAGGAATTGTGGGTATTTTGCAGCCCTAATGGTATGTTGTTCATGGATATATATGTATGTTATAAGGTAACCGGGTTGATGGCAACCTAGTAGGTTAAAATAAATAAATAGACAATTCAAGTAACAGGACAGGATAGCACTTTATCCTTCGATGGTCAATCTGGAAGACTAGTTATACAACACTTGAGCAGTACCAGTCAACAATTGGGACACACCTACTCATTCTACAGATTTTATTTTATTTGACTATTTTCTACATTGTAGAATAATAGTGAAGACATAAAACTATGAAATAACACATATGGTATCATGTTGTAACCAATGTAGTGTTAAACAAGTTTAACAGATTCTTCAAAGTTGCCACCCTTTGCCTTGATGAAAGCTTTGAACACACTTGGCATTCTCTCAACCAGCTTGATGAGGTAGTCACCTGCAATGTATTTCAATTAACAGGTGTGCCTTGTTAAAAGTTAATTTGTGGAATTTCTTTCCTTCTTAATGCGTTTGAGCCAATCAGTTGTGTTGTGACAAGGTAGGGGTGGTATACAGAAGATAGCCCTATTTGGTAAAAGACCAAGTCCATATTATGGCAAGAACAGGTCAAATAAGCAAAGAGAAACGACAGTCATTTAAAGGCACACTTAACCAGCATGGCTACCACAGCATTCTGCAGCGATACGCCATCCCATCTGGTTTGCGCTTAGTGGGACTATCATTTGTTTTTCAACAGGACAATGACCCAACACACCTCCAGGCTGTGAAAAGGCTATTTGACCAAGAAGGAGAGTGATGGAGTGCTGCATCAGATGACCACAATCATCCACTCTCAACCCATTTGAGGTGGTTTGCGATGAGTTGGACAGGAGAGTGAAGGAAAGTAGCCAACAAGTGCTCAGCAAATGCGGGAACTCCTTCAAGACAGTTGGAGAAGCATTCCAGGTGAAGCTGGTTGAGAGAATGCCAAGAGTGTGCAAAGCTGTCAGAGGCAAAGGGTAGCTACTTTGAAGAATCAAAAATATAAAATATTTTTAGATTTGTTTAACACTTTTTTGGTTACTACATGATTCCAAATGTGTTATTTCATAGTTTTGATGTCTACATTATTATTCTACAACGTAGAAAATAGTAAAAATAAAGAAAAACCCTTGAATGAATAGGTGTGTCCAAACTTTTGACTGGTTCTGTATAAATATATATATATATATATATATACACACACACACACACACACACACACACACAAAAACACACACAGTTTCTCTGAGTAAGAACTAACTAAATCTAGACCAGAACATGAAGGGCTCTTGTTACCAACAGAAGGCACAACCGATGGGACATAGAAATTGAGAGCATAGAATAAACACATTTTACATTTATACATGAACATCAAATACACACCCTGAAGAACTTCTCTGCAAATCACAACATCTAACACCTCCTCTCCCTGAGGAGCATCCCTGTAATCACATCTAACACCTCCTCTCCCTGAGGAACATCCCTGTAATCACAACATCTAACACCTCCTCTCCCTGAGGAACATCCATGTAATCACAACATCTAACACCTCCTCTCCCTGAGGAACATCCCTGCAAAGCACATCTAACACCTCCTCTCCCTGAGGAACATCCCTGTAATCACAACATCTAACACCTCCTCTCCCTGAGGAACATCCCTGTAATCACAACATCTAACACCTCCTCTCCCTAAGGAGCATTCCTGTAATCACAACATCTAACACCTCCTCTCCCTGAGGAACATCCCTGTAATCACAACATCTAACACCTCCTCTCCCTGAGGAACATCCCTGTAATCACAACATCTAACACCTCCTCTCCCTGAGGAACATCCCTGTAATCACAACATCTAACACCTCCTCTCCCTGAGGAACATCCCTGTAATCACAACATCTAACACCTCCTCTCCCTGAGGAACATCCCTGTAATCACAACATCTAACACCTCCTCTCCCTGAGGAACATCCCTGCAAATCACATCTAACACCTCCTCTCCCTGAGGAACATCCCTGTAAATCACATCTAACACCTCCTCTCTCATCCACCCAACATGTTTGTCTTACATCTTCAGGGGCCGTACATGTGTGTATCAAGCGTCTCAGAGTAACTTGTTCTGTTTCACGTAATGTATTGCACTTCTACACCTGTACAGTCTGAATGTCTGTAAGTAATGTGTTCCGTGTCCGACTATGCTTTCTGGGTTGCCTTTGACGGGATTGATAAAGTTGTGTTGAATTGAATCAGTGATGTAACGTTTGTAATGTAGGCCCACTGTACATGTTGCTGGTATAGTATTAGATGGAGGTATTAGGCCCACTGTACATGTTGCTGGTATAGTATTAGATGGAGGTATTAGGCCCACTGTACATGTTGCTGGTATAGTATTAGATGGATGTATTAGGCCCACTGTACATGTTGCTGGTATAGTATTAGATGGAGGTATTAGGCCCACTGTACATGTTGCTGGTATAGTATTAGATGGAGGTATTAGGCCCACTGTACATGTTGCTGGTATAGTATTAGATGGATGTATTAGGCCCACTGTACATGTTGCTGGTATAGTATTAGATGGAGGTATTAGGCCCACTGTACATGTTGCTGGTTTAGTATTAGATGGAGGTATTAGGCCCACTGTACGTGCTGCTGGTATAGTATTAGATGGAGGTATTAGGCCCACTGTACATGTTGCTGGTATAGTATTAGATGGAGGTATTAGGCCCACTGTACGTGTTGCTGGTATAGTATTAGATGGAGGTATTAGGCCCACTGTACATGTTGCTGGTATAGTATTAGATGGATGTATTAGGCCCACTGTACATGTTGCTGGTATAGTATTAGATGGAGGTATTAGGCCCACTGTACATGTTGCTGGTATAGTATTAGATGGAGGTATTAGGCCCACTGTACATGTTGCTGGTACAGTATTAGATGGAGGTATTAGGCCCACTGTACATGTTGCTGGTATAGTATTAGATGGATGTATTAGGCCCACTGTACATGTTTCTGGTATAGTATTAGATGGAGGTATTAGGCCCACTGTACGTGCTGCTGGTATAGTATTAGATGGATGTATTTGTATATGTACAGTAGGCTTAAATGATATAACTGTGCTCCAACAATGCCTCCTTGCCCCTGAGGATATCAATAAAGTTATATTCAATCAAGTTATATTCACTCCTCCTTGCCCCTGAGGATATCAATAAAGTTATATTCACTCCTCCTTGCCCCTGAGGGTACCAATACAGGTATATTCACTCCTCCTTGCCCCTGAGGATATCAATAAAGTTATATTCACTCCTCCTTGCCCCTGAGGATATCAATAAAGTTATATTCACTCATCCTTGCCCCTGAGGATATCAATAAAGTTATATTCAATCCAACTGATTAAGTTCTCACTGTGTTTTTTTGTTTTTTTGTAAGGTGTGAGAGCCTGGCCTGGCCTCACATGATGACGTTGTGTCCTCACCCTCTAACCATGCCCTCGTTCCTTGTCTTGTTGCCCTTGAAGACGGAGATATAACAACGTTTTGTTGAAATTCATTTGAAATAACATTTTAGCAGTTCAGTTTTCAGTGCTCAGGTCCTCTTCTGTTTTCTGTTTCCTGAATTGAATCGAATCTCATTGAACCAATTCAGTTAGTTGTCAGTGCTCTGCTGCTGTTCTTCCTCTTCTGTCTGTTTCTTGCGTGCGAGGTGGGCCTCCCGGGCAGCCTGCAGCCTCTGTTTGGGATACAGGACGAAGGTGAGGGCCACGCTGGCCGTACCGTCCCCGCTCTGCCGGGAGAAACACAGGAAGGTGGCCCACAGGAACGCACAGCAGCCCATGAAGACTGTCCTCAGGTACAGAGGCATCAGGATGAAGTTTAGGAACTGGGGAGGGAGGGAGTGAGGAGAGAGAGAGAGGGGGGAGGGGGAAGGAAAGGGAGGGGGTGAAGAGGGAGGGAGAAGCAGAGGTAGGAGTGAAGAGGGAGGGAGAGTGAGGGGGAAGGAGAGGGAGAGGGAGGGGGTGAAGAGGGTAGAAGAGGGAGGGAGAGATAAAAACAGGTGTCAGTTTGAAGTGCATCAGAAAATAACACTAGTATTGTATTACAGCACACTGCACATGCACCACTGACTGACAGGTGTGTGTGTGTGTGTGTGTGTGTGTGTGTGTGTGTGTGTGTGTGTGTGTGTGTGTGTGTGTGTGTGTGTGTGTGTGTGTGTGTTATAACAATTGTCGTGGAAATTCACCACCATGTCGTGGAAATTTCCATCAGGGAAACCAGAAGTCCATCTTAAATGAATCATTGTTTATTGTCAGCGTGCTGGAGAGGTTCCAACCAACTCAATGCACCATAGTACACATGTCAATCAGGAGCTCTGCTGGGGCAGTCCCAGCTGTTGTCTTATATACAGCCATACACAGACAAGTTATATTTGCATGATTTAGCATAATTAATTAATCATTACTGTTTTGTTTCATTCATGTAACAGACCAATACTGGTTCATAACATGTGACAGATCAATACTGGTTCATAACATGTGACAGACCAATACTGGTTCATAACATGTGACAGACCAATACTGTTTCATAACATGTAACAGACCAATACTGGTTCATAACATGTAACAGACCAATACTGGTTCATAACATGTGACAGACCAATACTGGTTCATAACATGTGACAGACCAATACTGGTTCATAACATGTGACAGATCAATACTGGTCCATAACATGTGACAGACCAATACTGGTTCATAACATGTAACAGACCAATACTGGTTCATAACATGTGACAGACCAATACTGGTACATAACATGTGACAGACCAATACTGGTTCATAACATGTGACAGACCAATACTGGTTCATAACATGTGACAGACCAATACTGGTTCATAACATGTGACAGACCAATACTGGTTCATAACATGTGACAGACCAATACTGGTTCATAACATGTGACAGACCAATACTGGTTCATAACATGTGACCGACCAATACTGGTTCATAACATGTAACAGACCAATACTGGTTCATAACATGTAACAGACCAATACTGGTTCATAACATGTGACAGACCAATACTGGTTCATAACATGTGACAGACCAATACTGGTACATAACATGTGACAGACCAATACTGGTTCATAACATGTGACAGACCAATACTGGTTCATAACATGTGACAGACCAATACTGTTTCATAACATGTGACAGACCAATACTGGTTCATAACATGTGACAGACCAATACTGGTTCATAACATGTGACAGACCAATACTGGTTCATAACATGTGACAGACCAACACCTCACCAGGCTTCTTCTCTCTAAGCTGAGACATATTTCGTTCTCAAAACAAAGGTCTGGGCGTACTGACAAATTGCAGCTACAGATAGTGAGGATTCGTTCAGTCAGTCACTTGCATGAACACAGACATTAGTTATTAGAACAGCACATCAATAGAACACAGACATTAGTTATTAGAACAGCACATCAATAGAACACAGATATTAGTTATTAGAACAGCACATCAATAGAACACAGATATTAGTTATTAGAACAGAACATGAATAGAACACAGACATTCGTTATTAGAACAGAACATGAATAGAACACAGACATTCGTTATTAGAACAGAACATGAATAGAACACAGATATTCGTTATTAGAACAGAACATGAATAGAACACAGACATTCGTTATTAGAACAGAACATGAATAGAACACAGATATTCGTTATTAGAACAGAACATGAATAGAACACAGACATTCGTTATTAGAACAGAACATGAATAGAACACAGACATTCGTTATTAGAACAGAACATGAATAGAACACAGACATTCGTTATTAGAACAGAACATGAATAGAACACAGACATTCGTTATTAGAACAGAACATGAATAGAACACAGACATTCGTTATTAGAACAGAACATGAATAGAACACAGATATTCGTTATTAGAACAGAACATGAATAGAACACAGACATTCGTTATTAGAACAGAACATGAATAGAACACAGACATTCGTTATTAGAACAGAACATGAATAGAACACAGACATTAGTTATTAGAACAGAACATGAATAGAACACAGATATTAGTTATTAGAACAGCACATGAATAGAACACAGACATTCGTTATTAGAACAGAACATGAATAGAACACAGACATTAGTTATTAGAACAGAACATGAATAGAACACAGATATTAGTTATTAGAACAGAACATGAATAGAACACAGACATTCGTTATTAGAACAGAACATGAATAGAACACAGACATTAGTTATTAGAACAGAACATGAATAGAACACAGACATTAGTTATTAGAACAGAACATGAATAGAACACAGACATTCGTTATTAGAACAGAACATGAATAGAACACAGACATTAGTTATTAGAACAGAACATGAATAGAACACAGACATTAGTTATTAGAACAGAACATGAATAGAACACAGACATTCGTTATTAGAACAGAACATGAATAGAACACAGACATTAGTTATTAGAACAGAACATGAATAGAACACAGATATTAGTTATTAGAACAGAACATGAATAGAACACAGACATTAGTTATTAGAACAGAACATGAATAGAACACAGACATTCGTTATTAGAACAGAACATGAATAGAACACAGACATTAGTTATTAGAACAGAACATGAATAGAACACAGATATTAGTTATTAGAACAGAACATGAATAGAACACAGACATTCGTTATTAGAACAGAACATGAATAGAACACAGACATTAGTTATTAGAACAGAACATGAATAGAACACAGACATTAGTTATTAGAACAGAACATGAATAGAACACAGACATTCGTTATTAGAACAGAACATGAATAGAACACAGACATTAGTTATTAGAACAGAACATGAATAGAACACAGACATTCGTTATTAGAACAGAACATGAATAGAACACAGACATTAGTTATTAGAACAGAACATGAATAGAACACAGATATTAGTTATTAGAACAGAACATGAATAGAACACAGACATTAGTTATTAGAACAGAACATGAATAGAACACAGACATTCGTTATTAGAACAGAACAAACATAAAAAATTCCAGCACCATGTTATGACATCAGATCATCACTTCAACAGAAGATGGTTATCTCTAACAGTAAATAAACATCATACTGAAATAGAACAGAGAGAGCGTGTGTGTGTGTGTGTGTGTGTGTGTGTGTGTGTGTGTGTGTGTGTGTGTGTGTGTGTGTGTGTGTGTGTGTGTGTGTGTGTGTGTGACAGTACTGTATTGACACAGCACAGGCTCAACCGGATGTTTATAGTAAATTCCTCTGCATGTGTATTAGTTGGTGGGGACATTTCAGAGCATGACGTTATGTCTTCACACAATATAGTTTATCATCAATACACTGGGATATTTACAGGACAGTGATACACTGTCTATCAATAGCATCCGTATCATTTACCTGCATGAAAGGCCAGTACATGAGTCCAGTCTGAAATTCAAAGAGACAAGAAACATGTTAATAATCAAACCAAGTCAAATACACTATTCCAAGAGCTCCATTCTAGCACAGATACTTCACATCATAAACTGACCAGCAGGTCTGGTCTGTCTGCCTCTCATTTGTCTTCCTGTCTGTCCGCCTGTCTGTCTGTATCTATGCCTGCTGAGTTTATCTCTCTGTCTGTATTTCCTTTATAAAGTGTATTGTGAGACTGTGACAATAAAGCACTTTAAAAAAAGCTTGATTTTCCACTCATATAACAATCAGAGACTTATTCCAGCAGCACCCCTCTCTATATGTCCAGAGCTGTATTCCTACCACTCAGATCAATGGGACTTCTTCCAGCAGCACCCCTCTCTATATGTCCAGAGCTGTATTCCTACCACTCAGATCAATGGGACTTCTTCCAGCAGCTCCCCTCTCTATATGTCCAGAGCTGTATTCCTACCACTCAGATCAATGGGACTTCTTCCAGCAGCACCCCTCTCTATATGTCCAGAGCTGTATTCCTACCACTCAGATCAATGGGACTTCTTCCAGCAGCTCCCCTCTCTATATGTCCAGAGCTGTATTCCTACCACTCAGATCAATGGGACTTCTTCCAGCAGCACCCCTCTCTATATGTCCAGAGCTGTATTCCTACCACTCAGATCAATGGGACTTCTTCCAGCAGCACCCCTCTCTATATGTCCAGAGCTGTATTCCTACCACTCAGATCAATGGGACTTCTTCCAGCAGCACCCCTCTCTATATGTCCAGAGCTGTATTCCTACCACTCAGATCAATGGGACTTCTTCCAGCAGCACCCCTCTCTATATGTCCAGAGCTGTAGACCTACCACTCAGATCAATGGGACTTCTTCCAGCAGCACCCCTCTCTATATGTCCAGAGCTGTATTCCTACCACTCAGATCAATGGGACTTCTTCCAGCAGCACCCCTCTCTATATGTTCAGAGCTGTATTCCTACCACTCAGATCAATGGGACTTCTTCCAGCAGCACCCCTCTCTATATGTCCAGAGCTGTATTCCTACCACTCAGATCAATGGGACTTCTTCCAGCAGCACCCCTCTCTATATGTTCAGAGCTGTATTCCTACCACTCAGATCAATGGGACTTCTTCCAGCAGCACCCCTCTCTATATGTCCAGAGCTGTATTCCTACCACTCAGATCAATGGGACTTCTTCCAGCAGCAACCCTCTCTATATGTCCAGAGCTGTATTCCTACCACTCAGATCAATGGGACTTCTTCCAGCAGCACCCCTCTCTATATGTCCAGAGCTGTATTCCTACCACTCAGATCAATGGGACTTCTTCCAGCAGCACCCCTCTCTATATGTCCAGAGCTGTATTCCTACCACTCAGATCAATGGGACTTCTTCCAGCAGCACCCCTCTCTATATGTCCAGAGCTGTATTCCTACCACTCAGATCAATGGGACTTCTTCCAGCAGCACCCCTCTCTATATGTCCAGAGCTGTATTCCTACCACTCAGATCAATGGGACTTCTTCCAGCAGCAACCCTCTCTATATGTCCAGAGCTGTATTCCTACCACTCAGATCAATGGGACTTCTTCCAGCAGCACCCCTCTCTATATGTCCAGAGCTGTATTCCTACCACTCAGATCAATGGGACTTCTTCCAGCAGCACCCCTCTCTATATGTCCAGAGCTGTATTCCTACCACTCAGATCAATGGGACTTCTTCCAGCAGCACCCCTCTCTATATGTCCAGAGCTGTATTCCTACCACTCAGATCAATGGGACTTCTTCCAGCAGCACCCCTCTCTATATGTCCAGAGCTGTATTCCTACCACTCAGATCAATGGGACTTCTTCCAGCAGCTCCCCTCTAACTTTCTACACTGCCTTTATATTTTATTTCAATAGGGGGAATATGTTCTACCCAGATCTCAGTATTATTTTACAACGGTTGTTGGGCCTGGAAGAGTTGGGCTCCTTATTTGTTTTCCACTGGCAGTAACAGTCATGCATTGCAGTATCCCTGGCCGCCTGCCCATTGCTGCGCAAAAGCGGTGCCATAATCTGGGTTAATAGGGGGTGAGCTCACACCAGGCAGGCGGAAGGTGACTTTCCTTCTCTGCCTGTATGCGTGGGCCGGCCGGCCTCTCGGTCGGTTCCGGTTCGTTCTGATTTCATCTTACCTTGTACGTGTTGAGGAACTTTTCTCTCCAGTCCTCCAAGACATCGTCTTTATTCTCCAAGAAGCTCACTCCTGCAGAAGAAGAGGAGAGAGTACAAACTGTAGGTCACACTTGTGACCATTTCACGCATCACTCAAACCTCGTGCATTTGCACATGACCTTTTGAACGAGTACACGTTAGAACACTGCAGTCCGTTCATCACATTCAGCATTTACAAATACACACATCCAAGGTTAGGCTATAGGGTTAGGCTATAGGGTTATAGGATTAGGCTTTAAGGTTAGGCTATAGGGTTAGGCTATAGGGTTAGGCTATAGGGTTAGGCTATAAGGCTATAGGGTTAGGCTATAGGGTTAAGCTATAGGGTTAGGCTATAGGGTTAGGCTATAGGGTTAGGCTATAAGGCTATAGGGTTAGGCTATAGGGTTAGGCTATAGGGTTAGGCTATAGGGTTAGGCTAGAAGGCTATAGAGTTAGGCTATAGGGTTAGGCTATAAGGCTATAGGATTAGGCTATAGGGTTAGGCTATAGGGCTATAGGGTTAGGCTATAGGGTTAGGCTATAGGGTTATAGGATTAGGCTATAGGGTTAGGCTATAAGGCTATAGGGTTAGGCTATAGGGTTAGGCTATAGGGTTAGGCTAGAAGGTTATAGAGTTAGGCTATAGGGTTAGGCTATAGAGTTATAGGATTAGGCTATAGGGTTAGGCTATAGGGTTATAGGATTAGGCTATAGGGTTAGGCTATAAGGCTATAGAGTTAGGCTATAGGGTTAGACTATAAGGCTATAGGGTTAGGCTATAAGGTTATAGGGTTAGGCTATAGGGTTAGGCTATAAGGCTATAGGGTTAGGCTATAGAGTTAGGCTATAGGGTTAGGCTATAGGGTTAGGCTATAAGGCTATAGAGTTAGGCTATAGGGTTAGGCTATAAGGCTATAGGGTTAGGCTATAGGGTTAGGCTATAAGGCTATAGGGTTAGGCTATAGGGTTAGGCTATAGGGTTAGGCTATAAGGCTATAGGGTTAGGCTATAGGGTTAGGCTATAGGGTTAGACTATAAGGCTATAGGGTTAGGCTATAGGGTTAGGCTATAGGGTTAGGCTATAAGGCTATAGGGTTAGGCTATAGAGTTAGGCTATAGGGTTAGGCTATAGGGTTAGACTATAAGGCTATAGGGTTAGGCTATAGGGTTAGGCTATAGGGTTAGGCTATAGGGTTAGGCTATAAGGCTATAGGGTTAGGCTATAGGGTTAGGCTATAGGGTTAGGCTATAGGGTTAGGCTATAGAGTTAGGCTATAGGGTTAGACTATAATGCTATAGGGTTAGGCTATAGGGTTAGGCTATAGGGTTAGGCTATAGAGTTAGGCTATAGGGTTAGGCTATAGGGTTAGACTATAAGGCTATAGGGTTAGGCTATAGGGTTAGGCTATAGGGTTAGGCTATAGGGTTAGGCTATAGGGTTAGGCTATAAGGCTATAGAGTTAGGCTATAGAGTTAGGCTATAGGGTTAGGCTATAGGAGAGTAGCCTAGCCTGGGCCTATTACCCAATGGACATGACGCATTGGTCTGTTTCTATATATAAGGTAATTCTATGTAGGCCACTTTAGAAAATTCGGAAATTGTTGTAGGCTACAATAGATACACTTCTATTAAACTTTCCACAGTAAAATGCACGTTACCTGTGTAGAAGACACTCGTTGCCAAGGGTGATGCAAAACTTTGGTCCAGGAGCAGTTTGCGGAAAAGCATTCCGGGAGATTTTCCTGGGAAACGGCTCTCCAAAGCGCGCAACCAGAAATAATTAAAGTTTCCATGGAAGCTGATGGCCACTATGGCAACATTTCTGGTGTGTTTCCAGTCCATCTCTTCTCTTTGTGCGATCATCTGATGAACGAAGTCGCCGCCGGCAAACAGGCAGCCATACAGAGTAACGTTGGCTAGCCATGGGAACCGTTTAACCGCTTCTTTTAATACGGCTTTCCTCATTTTCAACACGTTCATTTTGAACTGCGGTGTTCTACGACAACACAACAGAGTAGAATATAATTGTGTAGTTAGTCCATTGTTGGGGTGAAACTTCAAAAGGAAAGTTGTCCTCTGCCTTTCCAAATCGTCCGAGGTGAAGAAACACACAGGTTGAGAGAGGCACCGGTCGGTCAGTGGCAGAACAGCGGCCCTGGAGCAGGTTATAGGTTAAGTGACCTACCCAAGGGCACAATGGCGGGATAGATATTTTAAAGTTCCTCCTATTCACACACTTGGCATGCCAGCTAAATGTAGTCTACGCTTGTATACCTGAGATTGTTATCTGATGTTAGTGAGCAAGCAGAACCCGAAAATACATTAATATTAGCCCAAAGGTTTAGACGTTACTTCCAACCATTAAAGTACTGTTACGCATTCTTAGATCTGCTTGTTTTAGTGAGAAAGTAAAACGGCTCCATCACAAAGGTCCCATAAGACAGTGTTGTAACGCACCAAATCTGCCACCATTCCGTTGGGTCTCTTCATTTTGGAATCCAAACGGGAAAGGTCCGTATTTAGCTCTCCGGTCATAGCTCATCTAGCCTCATTAACCGTTAGGACTACACACATTCTATCCTTATAACAACGGACTCATTTGATAATGGAAGAGTAGCGAAATCCATCGATACGTTACATTTAAAGCATTTCATTGGTCCATTCTAGATGATCCCGTCCCTGTATACCGACCAGTACGGTACAGTATCAGGTTGCTATCTACAAAATCCATCCTGTGCGTCGACCGCTAATCTAGAGGATTGTCCCGTGAGGCGCTCAGATTTATAGCGCGCTTCAACAACTCCACAAATCTCAATGACCCCTGTTAGTTTTTAGAGTAGTGGGCATGCGGATTTTAAACCAATCAAATGTGTTGTTAATCTGTAAGGCTGCGAGCACTGGACGCAGCACTTCACTTTTACACGCATGTATGGTGGCCGGCAACTACTTTTACGCACAGCTTGTTTTGTCTCTCTCCCTCTCTCTCTCTCTCTCTTTCTCTCTCTCTCTCTTTCTCGCTCATCGCTCTTCTCTCTCTCCTCTCCCTCTCTCTCTTCCTTCTCCTCTCCTCTCTCTCC